>NW_027248818.1:300000-384513 GCF_031021105.1 Erythrolamprus reginae | reverse complement strand
GAATTTGGAATTCTGAACTCGGAATTCCAAATCGGAACTCGAATTCGGTACTCTTTTCCCCGAACTCGGAATTCCAAACTTGGAACTCGGAATTCGGAACTCGGAATTTGAAGTCGGAACTCGGAATTCCGAACATGGAATTCCGAACTTGGAATTCTGAACTCGGAATTCCGAACTTGGAACTCAGAATTCGGAACTCGGAATTCCGAACTCGGAATTCCGAACTTGGAACTCGGAATTCGGAACTCGGAATTTGCAATTCGGAATTCGGAATTCGGAATTCAAAATTCTGAACTCGGAATTCCAAACTTGGAATTCGGTACTCGGAATTCCAAACTTGGAATTGTGAACTCGGAATTCCGAAGTCGGAATTCCGAACTCGGAACTCGGAATTCGGAATTCGGAACTCGGAATTCCGAACTCGGAATTCCGAACTTGGAACTCGAATTCGGAACTCGGAATTCTGGAATTCTGAACTCGGAATTCCGAACTCGGAACTCGGAATTCGGAACTCGGAATTTGGAATTCTGAACTCGGAATTCCAAACTTGGAACTCGGAATTCGGAACTCGGAATTCAGAACTCGGAATTCCGAACTTGGAACTCGGAATTCGGAATTTTGAACTCGGAACTCGGAATTCCAAACTTGGAATTCCAAACTTGGAATTCTGAACTCGGAATTCCGAACTTGGAACTCGGAATTCGGAATTTGGAATTTTGAACTCGGAATTCCGAACTTGGAACTCGGAATTCGGAACTCGGAATTTGGAATTCTGAACTCGGAATTCCGAACTTGGAACTCGGAATTCTGAACTCGGAATTCCGAACTCGGAATTCCGAACTTGGAACTCGGAATTCGGAACTCGGAATTCGGAACTCGGAATTTGGAATTCTGAACTCGGAATTCCGAACTCGGAACTCGGAATTTGGAATTCTGAACTCGGAATTCCGAACTCGGAACTCGGAATTCCGAACTCAGAATTCCAAACTCGGAATTCCAAACTTGGAACTCAGAATTCGGAACTCGGAATTTTGAAGTCGGAACTCGGAATTCCGAACTTTGGAATTCCGAACTTGGAATTCTGAACTCGGAACTCGGAATTCCGAACTCGGAATTCCGAACTCGGAATTCCGAACTTGGGAACTCGAATTCGGAACTCGGAATTTGGAATTCGGAACTCGGAATTCCAAACTTGGAATTGTGAACTCGGAATTCCGAAGTCGGAATTCCGAACTCGGAACTCAGAATTCGGAACTCGGAATTCCGAACTCAGAATTCCGAACTTGGAACTCGGAATTCGGAACTCGGAATTCCGAACTCGGAATTCCGAACTTGGAACTCGGAATTCGGAACTCGGAATTCCGAACTCGGAATTCCGAACTTGGAACTCGGAATTCAGAACTCGGAATTTTGAACTCGGAATTCCGAACTTGGAACTCGGAATTTCGGAACTCGGAATTTGGAATTCTGAACTCGGAATTCCGAACTCGGAACTCGGAATTCCGAACTCGGAATTCCGAGACTCGGAATTCCGAACTTGGAACTCGGAATTCGGAACTCGGAATTCCGAACTCGGAATTCCGAACTTGGAACTCGGAATTCGGAACTCGGAATTTGGAATTCTGAACTCGGAATTCCGAACTCGGAACTCGGAATTCTGAACTCGGAATTTGGAATTCTGAACTCGGAATTCCGAACTCGGAACTCAGAATTCCGAACTCGGAATTCCGAACTCGGAATTCCAAACTTGGAACTCGGAATTTCAGAACTCGGAATTTTGAAGTCGGAACTCGGAATTCCGAACATGGAATTCCGAACCTTGGCACTCGGAATTCTGAACTCGGAATTTGGAATTCTGAACTCGGAATTCCGAACTCGGAACTCAGAATTCCGAACTCGGATTCCGAACTCGGAATTCCAAACTTGGAACTCGGAATTCAGAACTCGGAATTTTGAAGTCGGAACTCGGAATTCCGAACATGGAATTCCGAACTTGGAACTCGGAATTCGGAACTCGGAATTTGGAATTCTGAACTCGGAATTCCGAACTTGGACTCGGATTCGGAACTCGGAATTCCAAACTTGGAATTGTGAACTCGGAATTCCCGAAGTCGGAATTCCGAACTCGGAACTCGGAATTCGGAATTCGGAATTCTGAACTCGGAATTCCAAACTTGGAACTCGGAATTCGGAACTCGGAATTCGGAACTCGGAATTCCAAACTTGGAACTCGGAATTCGGGAACTCGGAATTCGGAACTCGGAATTCCGAACTTGGAACTCGGAATTCGGAACTCGGAATTTGGAATTCTGAACTCGGAATTCCGAACTTGGACTCGGAATTCGGAACTCGGAATTCCAAAACTTGGAATTGTGAACTCGGAATTCCGAAGTCGGAATTCCGAACTCGGAACTCGGAATTCGGAACTCGGAATTCCGAACTCGGAATTCTGAACTTGGAACTCGGAATTCGGAACTCGGAATTCCGAACTCGGAATTCCGAACTTGGAACTCGGAATTCCGAACTCGGAATTCCGAACTCGGAATTCCAAACTTGGAACTCAGAATTCGGAACTCGGAATTTTGAACTCGGAATTCCAAACTTGGAACTCGGAATTCGGAACTCGGAATTTGGAATTCTGAACTCGGAATTCCGAACTCGGAATTCGGAATTCCGAAACTCGGAATTCCAAACTCGGAATTCCGAACTTGGAACTCGGAATTCGGAACTCGGAATTCGGAACTCGGAATTCCGAACTTGGAACTCGGAATTCGGAACTTGGAATTTGGAATTCTGAACTCGGAATTCCGAACTCGGAACTCGGAATTCTGAACTCGGAATTTGGAATTCTGAACTCGGAATTCCGAACTCGGAACTCGGAATTCCGAACTCGGAATTCCGACTCGGAATTCCAAACTTTATTCGGAACTCGGAATTTTGAAGTCGGAACTCGGAATTCCGAACATGGAATTCCGAACTTGGAAATCGGAATTCGGAACTCGGAATTTGGAATTCTGAACTCGGAATTCCGAACTTGGACTCGGAATTCGGGAACTCGGAATTCCAAACTTGGAATTGTGAACTCGGAATTCCGAAGTCGGAATTCCGAACTCGGAACTCGGAATTCGGAATTCTGAACTCGGAATTCCAAACTTGGAACTCGGAATTCGGAACTCGGAATTCGGAACTCGGAATTCCGAACTTGGAACTCGGAATTCGGAAACTCGGAATTTGGAATTCTGAACTCGGAATTCCGAACTTGGACTCGGAATTCGGAACTCGGAATTCCAAACTTGGAATTGTGAACTCGGAATTCCGACAGTCGGAATTCCGAACTCGGAACTCGGAATTCGGAACTCGGAATTCCGAACTCGGAATTCCGAACTTGGAACTCGGAATTCGGAACTCGGAATTCCAAACTCGGAATTCCGAACTTGGAACTCGGAATTCGAACTCGGAATTCCAAACTCGGAATTCCAAACTTGGAACTCGGAATTCCGAACTCGGAATTTTGAACTCGGAATTCCGAACTTGGAACTCGGAATTCGGAACTCGGAATTTGGAATTCTGAACTCGGAATTCCGAACTCGGAATTCGGAATTCCGAACTCGGAATTCCGAACTTGGAACTCGGAATTCGGAACTCGGAATTCCGAACTCGGAATTCCGAACTTGGAACTCGGAATTCGGAACTCGGAATTTGGAATTCTGAACTCGGAATTCCGAACCTCGGAACTCGGAATTCTGAACTCGGAATTTGGAATTCTGAACTCGGAATTCCAAATCGGAACTCGGAATTCCGAACTCGGAATTCCAAACTTGGAACTCGGAATTCGGAACTCGGAATTTTGAAGTCGGAACTCGGAATTCCGAACATGGAATTCCGAACTTGGAATTCTGAACTCGGAATTCCGAACTTGGAACTCAGAATTCGGAACTCGGAATTCCGAACTCGGAATTCTGAACTTGGAACTCGGAATTCGGAACTCGGAATTTGGAATTCTGAACTCGGAATTCCGAACTTGGAACTCGGAATTCTGAACTCGGAATTCCGAACTCGGAATTCCGAACTTGGAACTCGGAATTCGGAACTCGGAATTCGGAACTCGGAATTTGGAATTCTGAACTCGGAATTCCGAACTCGGAACTCGGAATTTGGAATTCTGAACTCGGAATTCCGAACTCGGAACTCGGAATTCCGAACTCAGAATTCCAAACTCGGAATTCCAAACTTGGAACTCAGAATTCGGAACTCGGAATTTTGAAGTCGGAACTCGGAATTCCGAACTTGGAATTCCGAACTTGGAATTCTGAACTCGGAACTCGGAATTCCGAACTCGGAATTCCGAACTCGGAATTCCGAACTTGGAACTCGGAATTCGGAACTCGGAATTTGGAATTCGGAACTCGGAATTCCAAACTTGGAATTGTGAACTCGGAATTCCGAAGTCGGAATTCCGAACTCGGAACTCAGAATTCGGAACTCGGAATTCCGAACTCAGAATTCCGAACTTGGAACTCGGAATTCGGAACTCGGAATTCCGAACTCGGAATTCCGAACTTGGAACTCGGAATTCGGAACTCGGAATTCCGAACTCGGAATTCCGAACTTGGAACTCGGAATTCAGAACTCGGAATTTTGAACTCGGAATTCCGAACTTGGAACTCGGAATTCGGAACTCGGAATTTGGAATTCTGAACTCGGAATTCCGAACTCGGAACTCGGAATTCCGAACTCGGAATTCCGAACTCGGAATTCCGAACTTGGAACTCGGAATTCGGAACTCGGAATTCCGAACTCGGAATTCCGAACTTGGAACTCGGAATTCGGAACTCGGAATTTGGAATTCTGAACTCGGAATTCCGAACTCGGAACTCGGAATTCTGAACTCGGAATTTGGAATTCTGAACTCGGAATTCCGAACTCGGAACTCAGAATTCCGAACTCGGAATTCCGAACTCGGAATTCCAAACTTGGAACTCGGAATTCAGAACTCGGAATTTTGAAGTCGGAACTCGGAATTCCGAACATGGAATTCCGAACTTGGCACTCGGAATTCTGAACTCGGAATTTGGAATTCTGAACTCGGAATTCCGAACTCGGAACTCAGAATTCCGAACTCGGAATTCCGAACTCGGAATTCCAAACTTGGAACTCGGAATTCAGAACTCGGAATTTTGAAGTCGGAACTCGGAATTCCGAACATGGAATTCCGAACTTGGAACTCGGAATTCGGAACTCGGAATTTGGAATTCTGAACTCGGAATTCCGAACTTGGACTCGGAATTCGGAACTCGGAATTCCAAACTTGGAATTGTGAACTCGGAATTCCGAAGTCGGAATTCCGAACTCGGAACTCGGAATTCGGAATTCGGAATTCTGAACTCGGAATTCCAAACTTGGAACTCGGAATTCGGAACTCGGAATTCGGAACTCGGAATTCCGAACTTGGAACTCGGAATTCGG
This sequence comes from Erythrolamprus reginae, assembly GCF_031021105.1. Classification (NCBI taxonomy): domain Eukaryota; kingdom Metazoa; phylum Chordata; class Lepidosauria; order Squamata; family Dipsadidae; genus Erythrolamprus; species Erythrolamprus reginae. The sequence continues at coordinate 379,047 of NW_027248818.1, read as the reverse complement.
AACTCGGAATTTGGAATTCTGAACTCGGAATTCCGAACTTGGACTCGGAATTCGGAACTCGGAATTCCAAACTTGGAATTGTGAACTCGGAATTCCGAAGTCGGAATTCCGAACTCGGAACTCGGAATTCGGAACTCGGAATTCCGAACTCGGAATTCCGAACTTGGAACTCGGAATTCCGAACTCGGAATTCCGAACTCGGAATTCTGAACTTGGAACTCGGAATTCCGAACTCGGAATTCCGAACTCGGAATTCCAAACTTGGAACTCGGAATTCGGAACTCGGAATTTTGAACTCGGAATTCCGAACTTGGAACTCGGAATTCCGAACTCGGAATTCGGAATTCCGAACTCGGAATTCCAAACTCGGAATTCCGAACTTGGAACTCGGAATTCAGAACTCGGATTTCCGAACTCGGAATTCCGAACTTGGAACTCGGAATTCGGAACTCGGAATTTGGAATTCTGAACTCGGAATTCCGAACTCGGAACTCGGAATTCTGAACTCGGAATTTGGAATTCTGAACTCGGAATTCCAAATCGGAACTCGGAATTCCGAACTCGGAATTCCAAACTTGGAACTCGGAATTCGGAACTCGGAATTTTGAAGTCGGAACTCGGAATTCCGAACATGGAATTCCGAACTTGGAATTCTGAACTCGGAATTCCGAACTTGGAACTCAGAATTCGGAACTCGGAATTCCGAACTCGGAATTCCGAACTTGGAACTCGGAATTCGGAACTCGGAATTTGCAATTCGGAATTCGGAATTCGGAATTCAAAATTCTGAACTCGGAATTCCAAACTTGGAATTCGGTACTCGGAATTCCAAACTTGGAATTGTGAACTCGGAATTCCGAAGTCGGAATTCCGAACTCGGAACTCGGAATTCGGAATTCGGAACTCGGAATTCCGAACTCGGAATTCCGAACTTGGAACTCGGAATTCGGAACTCGGAATTTGGAATTCTGAACTCGGAATTCCGAACTCGGAACTCGGAATTCGGAACTCGGAATTTGGAATTCTGAACTCGGAATTCCAAACTTGGAACTCGGAATTCGGAACTCGGAATTCAGAACTCGGAATTCCGAACTTGGAACTCGGAATTCGGAATTTTGAACTCGGAACTCGGAATTCCAAACTTGGAATTCCAAACTTGGAATTCTGAACTCGGAATTCCGAACTTGGAACTCGGAATTCGGAATTTGGAATTTTGAACTCGGAATTCCGAACTTGGAACTCGGAATTCGGAACTCGGAATTTGGAATTCTGAACTCGGAATTCCGAACTTGGAACTCGGAATTCTGAACTCGGAATTCCGAACTCGGAATTCCGAACTTGGAACTCGGAATTCGGAACTCGGAATTCGGAACTCGGAATTTGGAATTCTGAACTCGGAATTCCGAACTCGGAACTCGGAATTTGGAATTCTGAACTCGGAATTCCGAACTCGGAACTCGGAATTCCGAACTCAGAATTCCAAACTCGGAATTCCAAACTTGGAACTCAGAATTCGGAACTCGGAATTTTGAAGTCGGAACTCGGAATTCCGAACTTGGAATTCCGAACTTGGAATTCTGAACTCGGAACTCGGAATTCCGAACTCGGAATTCCGAACTCGGAATTCCGAACTTGGAACTCGGAATTCGGAACTCGGAATTTGGAATTCGGAACTCGGAATTCCAAACTTGGAATTGTGAACTCGGAATTCCGAAGTCGGAATTCCGAACTCGGAACTCAGAATTCGGAACTCGGAATTCCGAACTCAGAATTCCGAACTTGGAACTCGGAATTCGGAACTCGGAATTCCGAACTCGGAATTCCGAACTTGGAACTCGGAATTCGGAACTCGGAATTCCGAACTCGGAATTCCGAACTTGGAACTCGGAATTCAGAACTCGGAATTTTGAACTCGGAATTCCGAACTTGGAACTCGGAATTCGGAACTCGGAATTTGGAATTCTGAACTCGGAATTCCGAACTCGGAACTCGGAATTCCGAACTCGGAATTCCGAACTCGGAATTCCGAACTTGGAACTCGGAATTCGGAACTCGGAATTCCGAACTCGGAATTCCGAACTTGGAACTCGGAATTCGGAACTCGGAATTTGGAATTCTGAACTCGGAATTCCGAACTCGGAACTCGGAATTCTGAACTCGGAATTTGGAATTCTGAACTCGGAATTCCGAACTCGGAACTCAGAATTCCGAACTCGGAATTCCGAACTCGGAATTCCAAACTTGGAACTCGGAATTCAGAACTCGGAATTTTGAAGTCGGAACTCGGAATTCCGAACATGGAATTCCGAACTTGGCACTCGGAATTCTGAACTCGGAATTTGGAATTCTGAACTCGGAATTCCGAACTCGGAACTCAGAATTCCGAACTCGGAATTCCGAACTCGGAATTCCAAACTTGGAACTCGGAATTCAGAACTCGGAATTTTGAAGTCGGAACTCGGAATTCCGAACATGGAATTCCGAACTTGGAACTCGGAATTCGGAACTCGGAATTTGGAATTCTGAACTCGGAATTCCGAACTTGGACTCGGAATTCGGAACTCGGAATTCCAAACTTGGAATTGTGAACTCGGAATTCCGAAGTCGGAATTCCGAACTCGGAACTCGGAATTCGGAATTCGGAATTCTGAACTCGGAATTCCAAACTTGGAACTCGGAATTCGGAACTCGGAATTCGGAACTCGGAATTCCAAACTTGGAACTCGGAATTCGGAACTCGGAATTCGGAACTCGGAATTCCGAACTTGGAACTCGGAATTCGGAACTCGGAATTTGGAATTCTGAACTCGGAATTCCGAACTTGGACTCGGAATTCGGAACTCGGAATTCCAAACTTGGAATTGTGAACTCGGAATTCCGAAGTCGGAATTCCGAACTCGGAACTCGGAATTCGGAACTCGGAATTCCGAACTCGGAATTCTGAACTTGGAACTCGGAATTCGGAACTCGGAATTCCGAACTCGGAATTCCGAACTTGGAACTCGGAATTCCGAACTCGGAATTCCGAACTCGGAATTCCAAACTTGGAACTCAGAATTCGGAACTCGGAATTTTGAACTCGGAATTCCAAACTTGGAACTCGGAATTCGGAACTCGGAATTTGGAATTCTGAACTCGGAATTCCGAACTCGGAATTCGGAATTCCGAACTCGGAATTCCAAACTCGGAATTCCGAACTTGGAACTCGGAATTCGGAACTCGGAATTCGGAACTCGGAATTCCGAACTTGGAACTCGGAATTCGGAACTTGGAATTTGGAATTCTGAACTCGGAATTCCGAACTCGGAACTCGGAATTCTGAACTCGGAATTTGGAATTCTGAACTCGGAATTCCGAACTCGGAACTCGGAATTCCGAACTCGGAATTCCGAACTCGGAATTCCAAACTTTATTCGGAACTCGGAATTTTGAAGTCGGAACTCGGAATTCCGAACATGGAATTCCGAACTTGGAAATCGGAATTCGGAACTCGGAATTTGGAATTCTGAACTCGGAATTCCGAACTTGGACTCGGAATTCGGAACTCGGAATTCCAAACTTTGAATTGTGAACTCGGAATTCCGAAGTCGGAATTCCGAACTCGGAACTCGGAATTCGGAATTCTGAACTCGGAATTCCAAACTTGGAACTCGGAATTCGGAACTCGGAATTCGGAACTCGGAATTCCGAACTTGGAACTCGGAATTCGGAACTCGGAATTTGGAATTCTGAACTCGGAATTCCGAACTTGGACTCGGAATTCGGAACTCGGAATTCCAAACTTGGAATTGTGAACTCGGAATTCCGAAGTCGGAATTCCGAACTCGGAACTCGGAATTCGGAACTCGGAATTCCGAACTCGGAATTCCGAACTTGGAACTCGGAATTCGGAACTCGGAATTCCAAACTCGGAATTCCGAACTTGGAACTCGGAATTCCGAACTCGGAATTCCAAACTCGGAATTCCAAACTTGGAACTCGGAATTCCGAACTCGGAATTTTGAACTCGGAATTCCGAACTTGGAACTCGGAATTCGGAACTCGGAATTTGGAATTCTGAACTCGGAATTCCGAACTCGGAATTCGGAATTCCGAACTCGGAATTCCGAACTTGGAACTCGGAATTCGGAACTCGGAATTCCGAACTCGGAATTCCGAACTTGGAACTCGGAATTCGGAACTCGGAATTTGGAATTCTGAACTCGGAATTCCGAACTCGGAACTCGGAATTCTGAACTCGGAATTTGGAATTCTGAACTCGGAATTCCAAATCGGAACTCGGAATTCCGAACTCGGAATTCCAAACTTGGAACTCGGAATTCGGAACTCGGAATTTTGAAGTCGGAACTCGGAATTCCGAACATGGAATTCCGAACTTGGAATTCTGAACTCGGAATTCCGAACTTGGAACTCAGAATTCGGAACTCGGAATTCCGAACTCGGAATTCTGAACTTGGAACTCGGAATTCCAAACTTGGAATTGTGAACTCGGAATTCCGAACTTGGAACTCGGAATTCGGAACTCGGAATTTTGAACTCGGAATTCCGAACTTGGAACTCGGAATTCGGAACTCGGAATTTGGAATTCTGAACTCGGAATTCCGAACTCGGAATTCTGAACTCGGAATTCCGAACTCGGAATTCGGAACTCGGAATTCCGAACTCGGAATTCCGAACTTGGAACTCGGAATTCGGAACTCGGAATTCCGAACTCGGAATTCCGAACTTGGAACTCGGAATTCGGAACTCGGAATTTGGAATTCTGAACTCGGAATTCCAAACTCGGAACTCGGAATTCGGAACTCGGAATTTGGAATTCTGAACTCGGAATTCCGAACTTGGAACTCAGAATTCGGAACTCGGAATTCCGAACTCGGAATTCCGAACTTGGAACTCGGAATTCGGAACTCGAAATTCCGAACTCGGAATTCCGAACTTGGAACTCAGAATTCGGAACTCGGAATTTGGAATTCTGAACTCGGAATTCCGAAGTTGGAATTCTGAACTTGGAATTCTGAACTTGGAATTCTGAACTCGGAATTCTGAACTCGGAATTCCGAACTCGGAATTCGGAACTTGGAACTCGGAATTTGGAATTCTGAACTCGGAATTCCGAACTTGGAACTCGGAATTCGGAACTCGGAATTTGGAATTCTGAACTCGGAATTCCAAACTTGGAACTCGGAATTCGGAACTCGGAATTCAGAACTCGGAATTCCGAACTTGGAACTCGGAATTCGGAATTTTGAACTCGGAACTCGGAATTCCAAACTTGGAATTCCAAACTTGGAATTCTGAACTCGGAATTCCGAACTTGGAACTCGGAATTCGGAATTTGGAATTTTGAACTCGGAATTCCGAACTTGGAACTCGGAATTCGGAACTCGGAATTTGGAATTCTGAACTCGGAATTCCGAACTTGGAACTCGGAATTCTGAACTCGGAATTCCGAACTCGGAATTCCGAACTTGGAACTCGGAATTCGGAACTCGGAATTCGGAACTCGGAATTTGGAATTCTGAACTCGGAATTCCGAACTCGGAACTCGGAATTTGGAATTCTGAACTCGGAATTCCGAACTCGGAACTCGGAATTCCGAACTCAGAATTCCAAACTCGGAATTCCAAACTTGGAACTCAGAATTCGGAACTCGGAATTTTGAAGTCGGAACTCGGAATTCCGAACTTGGAATTCCGAACTTGGAATTCTGAACTCGGAACTCGGAATTCCGAACTCGGAATTCCGAACTCGGAATTCCGAACTTGGAACTCGGAATTCGGAACTCGGAATTTGGAATTCGGAACTCGGAATTCCAAACTTGGAATTGTGAACTCGGAATTCCGAAGTCGGAATTCCGAACTCGGAACTCAGAATTCGGAACTCGGAATTCCGAACTCAGAATTCCGAACTTGGAACTCGGAATTCGGAACTCGGAATTCCGAACTCGGAATTCCGAACTTGGAACTCGGAATTCGGAACTCGGAATTCCGAACTCGGAATTCCGAACTTGGAACTCGGAATTCAGAACTCGGAATTTTGAACTCGGAATTCCGAACTTGGAACTCGGAATTCGGAACTCGGAATTTGGAATTCTGAACTCGGAATTCCGAACTCGGAACTCGGAATTCCGAACTCGGAATTCCGAACTCGGAATTCCGAACTTGGAACTCGGAATTCGGAACTCGGAATTCCGAACTCGGAATTCCGAACTTGGAACTCGGAATTCGGAACTCGGAATTTGGAATTCTGAACTCGGAATTCCGAACTCGGAACTCGGAATTCTGAACTCGGAATTTGGAATTCTGAACTCGGAATTCCGAACTCGGAACTCAGAATTCCGAACTCGGAATTCCGAACTCGGAATTCCAAACTTGGAACTCGGAATTCAGAACTCGGAATTTTGAAGTCGGAACTCGGAATTCCGAACATGGAATTCCGAACTTGGCACTCGGAATTCTGAACTCGGAATTTGGAATTCTGAACTCGGAATTCCGAACTCGGAACTCAGAATTCCGAACTCGGAATTCCGAACTCGGAATTCCAAACTTGGAACTCGGAATTCAGAACTCGGAATTTTGAAGTCGGAACTCGGAATTCCGAACATGGAATTCCGAACTTGGAACTCGGAATTCGGAACTCGGAATTTGGAATTCTGAACTCGGAATTCCGAACTTGGACTCGGAATTCGGAACTCGGAATTCCAAACTTGGAATTGTGAACTCGGAATTCCGAAGTCGGAATTCCGAACTCGGAACTCGGAATTCGGAATTCGGAATTCTGAACTCGGAATTCCAAACTTGGAACTCGGAATTCGGAACTCGGAATTCGGAACTCGGAATTCCGAACTTGGAACTCGGAATTCGGAACTCGGAATTTGGAATTCTGAACTCGGAATTCCGAACTTGGACTCGGAATTCGGAACTCGGAATTCCAAACTTGGAATTGTGAACTCGGAATTCCGAAGTCGGAATTCCGAACTCGGAACTCGGAATTCGGAACTCGGAATTCCGAACTCGGAATTCCGAACTTGGAACTCGGAATTCCGAACTCGGAATTCCGAACTCGGAATTCTGAACTTGGAACTCGGAATTCCGAACTCGGAATTCCGAACTCGGAATTCCAAACTTGGAACTCGGAATTCGGAACTCGGAATTTTGAACTCGGAATTCCGAACTTGGAACTCGGAATTCCGAACTCGGAATTCGGAATTCCGAACTCGGAATTCCAAACTCGGAATTCCGAACTTGGAACTCGGAATTCAGAACTCGGATTTCCGAACTCGGAATTCCGAACTTGGAACTCGGAATTCGGAACTCGGAATTTGGAATTCTGAACTCGGAATTCCGAACTCGGAACTCGGAATTCTGAACTCGGAATTTGGAATTCTGAACTCGGAATTCCAAATCGGAACTCGGAATTCCGAACTCGGAATTCCAAACTTGGAACTCGGAATTCGGAACTCGGAATTTTGAAGTCGGAACTCGGAATTCCGAACATGGAATTCCGAACTTGGAATTCTGAACTCGGAATTCCGAACTTGGAACTCAGAATTCGGAACTCGGAATTCCGAACTCGGAATTCCGAACTTGGAACTCGGAATTCGGAACTCGGAATTTGCAATTCGGAATTCGGAATTCGGAATTCAAAATTCTGAACTCGGAATTCCAAACTTGGAATTCGGTACTCGGAATTCCAAACTTGGAATTGTGAACTCGGAATTCCGAAGTCGGAATTCCGAACTCGGAACTCGGAATTCGGAATTCGGAACTCGGAATTCCGAACTCGGAATTCCGAACTTGGAACTCGGAATTCGGAACTCGGAATTTGGAATTCTGAACTCGGAATTCCGAACTCGGAATTCTGAACTCGGAATTCCGAACTCGGAATTCGGAACTCGGAATTCCGAACTCGGAATTCCGAACTTGGAACTCGGAATTCGGAACTCGGAATTTTGAATTCTGAACTCGGAATTCCGAACTCGGAAGTCGGAATTCGGAACTCGGAATTTGGAATTCTGAACTCGGAATTCCGAACTTGGAACTCAGAATTCGGAACTCGGAATTCCGAACTCGGAATTCCGAACTTGGAACTCGGAATTCGGAACTCGAAATTCCGAACTCGGAATTCCGAACTTGGAACTCAGAATTCGGAACTCGGAATTTGGAATTCTGAACTCGGAATTCCGAACTCGGAACTCGGAATTTGGAATTCTGAACTCGGAATTCCAAACTCGGAACTCGGAATTCGGAACTCGGAATTCCAAACTTGGAATTGTGAACTCGGAATTCCGAAGTCGGAATTCCGAACTCGGAACTCGGAATTCGGAATTCGGAACTCGGAATTCCGAACTCGGAATTCCGAACTTGGAACTCGGAATTCGGAACTCGGAATTTGGAATTCTGAACTCGGAATTCCGAACTCGGAATTCTGAACTCGGAATTCCGAACTCGGAATTCGGAACTCGGAATTCCGAACTCGGAATTCCGAACTTGGAACTCGGAATTCGGAACTCGGAATTTTGAATTCTGAACTCGGAATTCCGAACTCGGAAGTCGGAATTCGGAACTCGGAATTTGGAATTCTGAACTCGGAATTCCGAACTTGGAACTCAGAATTCGGAACTCGGAATTCCGAACTCGGAATTCCGAACTTGGAACTCGGAATTCGGAACTCGAAATTCCGAACTCGGAATTCCGAACTTGGAACTCAGAATTCGGAACTCGGAATTTGGAATTCTGAACTCGGAATTCCGAACTCGGAACTCGGAATTTGGAATTCTGAACTCGGAATTCCAAACTCGGAACTCGGAATTCGGAACTCGGAATTTGGAATTCTGAACTCGGAATTCCGAACTCGGAACTCGGAATTCTGAACTCGGAATTTGGAATTCTGAACTCGGAATTCCAAATCGGAACTCGGAATTCCGAACTCGGAATTCCAAACTTGGAACTCGGAATTCGGAACTCGGAATTTTGAAGTCGGAACTCGGAATTCCGAACATGGAATTCCGAACTTGGAATTCTGAACTCGGAATTCCGAACTTGGAACTCAGAATTCGGAACTCGGAATTCCGAACTCGGAATTCCGAACTTGGAACTCGGAATTCGGAACTCGGAATTTGCAATTCGGAATTCGGAATTCGGAATTCAAAATTCTGAACTCGGAATTCCAAACTTGGAATTCGGTACTCGGAATTCCAAACTTGGAATTGTGAACTCGGAATTCCGAAGTCGGAATTCCAAACTTGGAACTCGGAATTCGGAATTCGGAACTCGGAATTCCGAACTCGGAATTCCGAACTTGGAACTCGGAATTCGGAACTCGGAATTTGGAATTCTGAACTCGGAATTCCGAACTCGGAATTCTGAACTCGGAATTCCGAACTCGGAATTCGGAACTCGGAATTCCGAACTCGGAATTCCGAACTTGGAACTCGGAATTCGGAACTCGGAATTTTGAATTCTGAACTCGGAATTCCGAACTCGGAAGTCGGAATTCGGAACTCGGAATTTGGAATTCTGAACTCGGAATTCCGAACTTGGAACTCAGAATTCGGAACTCGGAATTCCGAACTCGGAATTCCGAACTTGGAACTCGGAATTCGGAACTCGAAATTCCGAACTCGGAATTCCGAACTTGGAACTCAGAATTCGGAACTCGGAATTTGGAATTCTGAACTCGGAATTCCGAACTCGGAACTCGGAATTTGGAATTCTGAACTCGGAATTCCAAACTCGGAACTCGGAATTCGGAACTCGGAATTTTGAAGTCGGAACTCGGAATTCCGAACTTGGAACTCGGAATTCGGAACTCGGAATTTGGAATTCTGAACTCGGAATTCCGAACTTGGACTCGGAATTCGGAACTCGGAATTCCAAACTTGGAATTGTGAACTCGGAATTCCGAAGTCGGAATTCCGAACTCGGAACTCGGAATTCGGAACTCGGAATTCCGAACTCGGAATTCCGAACTTGGAACTCGGAATTCGGAACTCGGAATTCGGAACTCGGAATTCCGAACTTGGAACTCGGAATTCGGAACTCGGAATTCCGAACTCGGAATTCCGAACTTGGAACTCGGAATTCGGAACTCGGAATTTTGAACTTGGAACTCGGAATTCGGAACTCGGAATTCCGAACTCGGAATTCCGAACTTGGAACTCGGAATTCGGAACTCGGAATTCCGAACTCGGAATTCCGAACTTGGAACTCGGAATTCCGAACTCGGAATTCCGAACTTGGAACTCGGAATTCCGAACTCGGAATTCCGAACTCGGAATTCCAAACTCGGAATTCCAAACTTGGAACTCGGAATTCCGAACTCGGAATTTTGAACTCGGAATTCCGAACTTGGAACTCGGAATTCGGAACTCGGAATTTGGAATTCTGAACTCGGAATTCCGAACTCGGAATTCGGAATTCCGAACTCGGAATTCCGAACTCGGAATTCCGAACTTGGAACTCAGAATTCGGAACTCGGAATTCCGAACTCGGAATTCCGAACTTGGAACTCGGAATTCGGAACTCGGAATTTGGAATTCTGAACTCGGAATTCCGAACTCGGAACTCGGAATTCGGAACTCGGAATTTGGAATTCTGAACTCGGAATTCCGAACTTGGAACTCAGAATTCAGAACTCGGAATTCCGAACTCGGAATTCCGAACTTGGAACTCGGAATTCGGAACTCGAAATTCCGAACTCGGAATTCCGAACTTGGAACTCAGAATTCGGAACTCGGAATTTGGAATTCTGAACTCGGAATTCCGAAGTTGGAATTCTGAACTTGGAATTCTGAACTTGGAATTCTGAACTCGGAATTCTGAACTCGGAATTCCGAACTCGGAATTCGGAACTTGGAACTCGGAATTTGGAATTCTGAACTCGGAATTCCGAACTTGGAACTCGGAATTCGGAACTCGGAATTTGGAATTCTGAACTCGGAATTCCAAACTTGGAACTCGGAATTCGGAACTCGGAATTCAGAACTCGGAATTCCGAACTTGGAACTCGGAATTCGGAATTTTGAACTCGGAACTCGGAATTCCAAACTTGGAATTCCAAACTTGGAATTCTGAACTCGGAATTCCGAACTTGGAACTCGGAATTCGGAATTTGGAATTTTGAACTCGGAATTCCGAACTTGGAACTCGGAATTCGGAACTCGGAATTTGGAATTCTGAACTCGGAATTCCGAACTTGGAACTCGGAATTCTGAACTCGGAATTCCGAACTCGGAATTCCGAACTTGGAACTCGGAATTCGGAACTCGGAATTCGGAACTCGGAATTTGGAATTCTGAACTCGGAATTCCGAACTCGGAACTCGGAATTTGGAATTCTGAACTCGGAATTCCGAACTCGGAACTCGGAATTCCGAACTCAGAATTCCAAACTCGGAATTCCAAACTTGGAACTCAGAATTCAGAACTCGGAATTTTGAAGTCGGAACTTGGAATTCCGAACTTGGAATTCCGAACTTGGAATTCTGAACTCGGAATTCCGAACTTGGAACTCGGAATTCCGAACTCGGAATTCCGAACTCGGAATTCCGAACTTGGAACTCGGAATTCGGAACTCGGAATTTGGAATTCTGAACTCGGAATTCCGAACTTGGACTCGGAATTCGGAACTCGGAATTCCAAACTTGGAATTGTGAACTCGGAATTCCGAAGTCGGAATTCCGAACTCGGAACTCAGAATTCGGAACTCGGAATTCCGAACTCAGAATTCCGAACTTGGAACTCGGAATTCGGAACTCGGAATTCCGAACTCGGAATTCCGAACTTGGAACTCGGAATTCGGAACTCGGAATTCCGAACTCGGAATTCCGAACTTGGAACTCGGAATTCGGAACTCGGAATTTTGAACTCGGAATTCCGAACTTGGAACTCGGAATTCGGAACTCGGAATTTGGAATTCTGAACTCGGAATTCCGAACTCGGAACTCGGAATTCCGAACTCGGAATTCCGAACTCGGAATTCCGAACTTGGAACTCGGAATTCGGAACTCGGAATTCCGAACTCGGAATTCCGAACTTGGAACTCGGAATTCGGAACTCGGAATTTGGAATTCTGAACTCGGAATTCCGAACTCGGAACTCGGAATTCTGAACTCGGAATTTGGAATTCTGAACTCGGAATTCCGAACTCGGAACTCAGAATTCCGAACTCGGAATTCCAAACTTGGAACTCGGAATTCAGAACTCGGAATTTTGAAGTCGGAACTCGGAATTCCGAACATGGAATTCCGAACTTGGAACTCGGAATTCGGAACTCGGAATTTGGAATTCTGAACTCGGAATTCCGAACTTGGACTCGGAATTCGGAACTCGGAATTCCAAACTTGGAATTGTGAACTCGGAATTCCGAAGTCGGAATTCCGAACTCGGAACTCGGAATTCGGAATTCGGAATTCTGAACTCGGAATTCCAAACTTGGAACTCGGAATTCGGAACTCGGAATTCGGAACTCGGAATTCCGAACTTGGAACTCGGAATTCGGAACTCGGAATTTGGAATTCTGAACTCGGAATTCCGAACTTGGACTCGGAATTCGGAACTCGGAATTCCAAACTTGGAATTGTGAACTCGGAATTCCGAAGTCGGAATTCCGAACTCGGAACTCGGAATTCGGAACTCGGAATTCCGAACTCGGAATTCCGAACTTGGAACTCGGAATTCGGAACTCGGAATTCCGAACTCGGAATTCCGAACTTGGAACTCGGAATTCCGAACTCGGAATTCCGAACTCGGAATTCCAAACTTGGAACTCGGAATTCGGAACTCGGAATTTTGAACTCGGAATTCCGAACTTGGAACTCGGAATTCGGAACTCGGAATTTGGAATTCTGAACTCGGAATTCCGAACTCGGAATTCGGAATTCCGAACTCGGAATTCCAAACTCGGAATTCCGAACTTGGAACTCGGAATTCAGAACTCGGAATTCCGAACTCGGAATTCCGAACTTGGAACTCGGAATTCTGAACTCGGAATTTGGAATTCTGAACTCGGAATTCCGAACTCGGAACTCGGAATTCTGAACTCGGAATTTGGAATTCTGAACTCGGAATTCCAAATCGGAACTCGGAATTCGGAACTCGGAATTCCGAACTTGGAACTCGGAATTCGGAACTCGGAATTTTGAACTCGGAATTCCGAACTTGGAACTCGGAATTCGGAACTCGGAATTTGGAATTCTGAACTCGGAATTCCGAACTCGGAATTCTGAACTCGGAATTCCGAACTCGGAATTCGGAACTCGGAATTCCGAACTCGGAATTCCGAACTTGGAACTCGGAATTCGGAACTCGGAATTTGGAATTCTGAACTCGGAATTCCGAACTCGGAACTCGGAATTCGGAACTCGGAATTTGGAATTCTGAACTCGGAATTCCGAACTTGGAACTCAGAATTCGGAACTCGGAATTCCGAACTCGGAATTCCGAACTTGGAACTCAGAATTCGGAACTCGGAATTTGGAATTCTGAACTCGGAATTCCGAACTCGGAACTAGGAATTTGGAATTCTGAACTCGGAATTCCAAACTCGGAACTCGGAATTCGGAACTCGGAATTTTGAAGTCGGAACTCGGAATTCCGAACTTGGAACTCGGAATTCGGAACTCGGAATTTGGAATTCTGAACTCGGAATTCCGAACTTGGACTCGGAATTCGGAACTCGGAATTCCAAACTTGGAATTGTGAACTCGGAATTCCGAACTCGGAATTCCGAACTCGGAATTCCGAACTTGGAACTCGGAATTCGGAACTCGGAATTCCGAACTCGGAATTCCGAACTTGGAACTCGGAATTCGGAACTCGGAATTTGGAATTCTGAACTTGGAATTCCGAACTCGGAACTCGGAATTCTGAACTCGGAATTTGGAATTCTGAACTCGGAATTCCAAATCGGAACTCGGAATTCCGAACTCGGAATTCCAAACTTGGAACTCGGAATTCGGAATTTTGAAGTCGGAACTCGGAATTCCGAACATGGAATTCCGAACTTGGAATTCTGAACTCGGAATTCCAAACTTGGAACTCAGAATTCGGAACTCGGAATTCCGAACTCGGAATTCCGAACTTGGAACTCGGAATTCGGAACTCGGAATTTGGAATTCGGAATTCGGAATTCAAAATTCTGAACTCGGAATTCCAAACTTGGAACTCGGAATTCGGAACTCGGAATTCCAAACTTGGAATTGTGAACTCGGAATTCCGAACTTGGAACTCGGAATTCGGAACTCGGAATTTTGAACTCGGAATTCCGAACTCGGAATTCCGAACTCGGAATTCCGAACTTGGAACTCGGAATTCGGAACTCGGAATTTTGAACTCGGAATTCCGAACTTGGAACTCGGAATTCGGAACTCGGAATTTGGAATTCTGAACTCGGAATTCCGAACTCGGAACTCGGAATTCCGAACTCGGAATTCCGAACTCGGAATTCCGAACTTGGAACTCGGAATTCGGAATTCGGAATTCTGAACTCGGAATTCCAAACTTGGAACTCGGAATTCGGAACTCGGAATTCGGAACTCGGAATTCCGAACTTGGAACTCGGAATTCGGAACTCGGAATTTGGAATTCTGAACTCGGAATTCCGAACTTGGACTCGGAATTCGGAACTCGGAATTCCAAACTTGGAATTGTGAACTCGGAATTCCGAAGTCGGAATTCCGAACTCGGAACTCGGAATTCGGAACTCGGAATTCCGAACTCGGAATTGCGAACTTGGAACTCGGAATTCGGAACTCGGAATTCCGAACTCGGAATTCCGAACTTGGAACTCGGAATTCCGAACTCGGAATTCCGAACTCGGAATTCCAAACTTGGAACTCGGAATTCGGAACTCGGAATTTTGAACTCGGAATTCCGAACTTGGAACTCGGAATTCGGAACTCGGAATTTGGAATTCTGAACTCGGAATTCCGAACTCGGAATTCGGAATTCCGAACTCGGAATTCCAAACTCGGAATTCCGAACTTGGAACTCGGAATTCAGAACTCGGAATTCCGAACTCGGAATTCCGAACTTGGAACTCGGAATTCTGAACTCGGAATTTGGAATTCTGAACTCGGAATTCCGAACTCGGAACTCGGAATTCTGAACTCGGAATTTGGAATTCTGAACTCGGAATTCCAAATCGGAACTCGGAATTCGGAACTCGGAATTCCAAACTTGGAACTCGGAATTCGGAACTCGGAATTTTGAAGTCGGAACTCGGAATTCCGAACATGGAATTCCGAACTTGGAATTCTGAACTCGGAATTCCGAACTTGGAACTCAGAATTCGGAACTCGGAATTCCGAACTCGGAATTCCGAACTTGGAACTCGGAATTCGGAACTCGGAATTTGCAATTCGGAATTCGGAATTCAAAATTCTGAACTCGGAATTCCAAACTTGGAACTCGGAATTCGGAACTCGGAATTCCAAACTTGGAATTGTGAACTCGGAATTCCGAAGTCGGAATTCCGAACTCGGAACTCGGAATTCGGAATTCGGAACTCGGAATTCCGAACTCGGAATTCCGAACTTGGAACTCGGAATTCGGAACTCGGAATTTTGAACTCGGAATTCCGAACTTGGAACTCGGAATTCGGAACTCGGAATTTGGAATTCTGAACTCGGAATTCCGAACTCGGAATTCTGAACTCGGAATTCCGAACTCGGAATTCCGAACTCGGAATTCCGAACTCGGAATTCCGAACTTGGAACTCGGAATTCGGAACTCGGAATTTGGAATTCTGAACTCGGAATTCCGAACTCGGAACTCGGAATTCGGAACTCGGAATTTGGAATTCTGAACTCGGAATTCCGAACTTGGAACTCAGAATTCGGAACTCGGAATTCCGAACTCGGAATTCCGAACTTGGAACTCAGAATTCGGAACTCGGAATTTGGAATTCTGAACTCGGAATTCCGAACTCGGAACTCGGAATTTGGAATTCTGAACTCGGAATTCCAAACTCGGAACTCGGAATTCGGAACTCGGAATTTTGAAGTCGGAACTCGGAATTCCGAACTTGGAACTCGGAATTCGGAACTCGGAATTTGGAATTCTGAACTCGGAATTCCGAACTTGGACTCGGAATTCGGAACTCGGAATTCCAAACTTGGAATTGTGAACTCGGAATTCCGAACTCGGAATTCCGAACTCGGAATTCCGAACTTGGAACTCGGAATTCGGAACTCGGAATTCCGAACTCGGAATTCCGAACTTGGAACTCGGAATTCGGAACTCGGAATTTGGAATTCTGAACTTGGAATTCCGAACTCGGAACTCGGAATTCTGAACTCGGAATTTGGAATTCTGAACTCGGAATTCCAAATCGGAACTCGGAATTCCGAACTCGGAATTCCAAACTTGGAACTCGGAATTCGGAATTTTGAAGTCGGAACTCGGAATTCCGAACATGGAATTCCGAACTTGGAATTCTGAACTCGGAATTCCGAACTTGGAACTCAGAATTCGGAACTCGGAATTCCGAACTCGGAATTCCGAACTTGGAACTCGGAATTCGGAACTCGGAATTTGGAATTCGGAATTCGGAATTCAAAATTCTGAACTCGGAATTCCAAACTTGGAACTCGGAATTCGGAACTCGGAATTCCAAACTTGGAATTGTGAACTCGGAATTCCGAACTTGGAACTCGGAATTCGGAACTCGGAATTTTGAACTCGGAATTCCGAACTTGGAACTCGGAATTCGGAACTCGGAATTCCGAACTCGGAATTCCGAACTTGGAACTCGGAATTCGGAACTCGGAATTTTGAACTCGGAATTCCGAACTTGGAACTCGGAATTCGGAACTCGGAATTTGGAATTCTGAACTCGGAATTCCGAACTCGGAACTCGGAATTCCGAACTCGGAATTCCGAACTCGGAATTCCGAACTTGGAACTCGGAATTCGGAACTCGGAATTCCGAACTCGGAATTCCGAACTTGGAACTCGGAATTCGGAACTCGGAATTTGGAATTCTGAACTCGGAATTCCGAACTCGGAACTCGGAATTCTGAACTCGGAATTTGGAATTCTGAACTCGGAATTCCGAACTCGGAACTCAGAATTCCGAACTCGGAATTCCAAACTCGGAATTCCAAACTTGGAACTCGGAATTCAGAACTCGGAATTTTGAAGTCGGAACTCGGAATTCCGAACATGGAATTCCGAACTTGGAACTCGGAATTCGGAACTCGGAATTTGGAATTCTGAACTCGGAATTCCGAACTTGGACTCGGAATTCGGAACTCGGAATTCCAAACTTGGAATTGTGAACTCGGAATTCCGAAGTCGGAATTCCGAACTCGGAACTCGGAATTCGGAATTCGGAATTCTGAACTCGGAATTCCAAACTTGGAACTCGGAATTCGGAACTCGGAATTCGGAACTCGGAATTCCGAACTTGGAACTCGGAATTCGGAACTCGGAATTTGGAATTCTGAACTCGGAATTCCGAACTTGGACTCGGAATTCGGAACTCGGAATTCCAAACTTGGAATTGTGAACTCGGAATTCCGAAGTCGGAATTCCGAACTCGGAACTCGGAATTCGGAACTCGGAATTCCGAACTCGGAATTCCGAACTTGGAACTCGGAATTCCGAACTCGGAATTCCGAACTCGGAATTCCAAACTTGGAACTCGGAATTCGGAACTCGGAATTTTGAACTCGGAATTCCGAACTTGGAACTCGGAATTCGGAACTCGGAATTTGGAATTCTGAACTCGGAATTCGGAACTCGGAATTCGGAATTCCGAACTCGGAATTCCAAACTCGGAATTCCGAACTTGGAACTCGGAATTCAGAACTCGGAATTCCGAACTCGGAATTCCGAACTTGGAACTCGGAATTCGGAACTCGGAATTTGGAATTCTGAACTCGGAATTCCGAACTCGGAACTCGGAATTCTGAACTCGGAATTTGGAATTCTGAACTCGGAATTCCAAATCGGAACTCGGAATTCGGAACTCGGAATTCCAAACTTGGAACTCGGAATTCGGAACTCGGAATTTTGAAGTCGGAACTCGGAATTCCGAACATGGAATTCCGAACTTGGAATTCTGAACTCGGAATTCCGAACTTGGAACTCGGAATTCGGAACTCGGAATTCCAAACTTGGAACTCGGAATTCGGAACTCGGAATTTTGAAGTCGGAACTCGGAATTCCGAACATGGAATTCCGAACTTGGAATTCTGAACTCGGAATTCCGAACTTGGAACTCAGAATTCGGAACTCGGAATTCCGAACTCGGAATTCCGAACTTGGAACTCGGAATTCGGAACTCGGAATTTGCAATTCGGAATTCGGAATTCGGAATTCAAAATTCTGAACTCGGAATTCCAAACTTGGAACTCGGAATTCGGAACTCGGAATTCCAAACTTGGAATTGTGAACTCGGAATTCCGAAGTCGGAATTCCGAACTCGGAACTCGGAATTCGGAATTCGGAACTCGGAATTCCGAACTCGGAATTCCGAACTTGGAACTCGGAATTCGGAACTCGGAATTTTGAACTCGGAATTCCGAACTTGGAACTCGGAATTCGGAACTCGGAATTTGGAATTCTGAACTCGGAATTCCGAACTCGGAATTCTGAACTCGGAATTCCGAACTCGGAATTCGGAACTCGGAATTCCGAACTCGGAATTCCGAACTTGGAACTCGGAATTCGGAACTCGGAATTTGGAATTCTGAACTCGGAATTCCGAACTCGGAACTCGGAATTCGGAACTCGGAATTTGGAATTCTGAACTCGGAATTCCGAACTTGGAACTCAGAATTCGGAACTCGGAATTCCGAACTCGGAATTCCGAACTTGGAACTCGGAATTCGGAACTCGAAATTCCGAACTCGGAATTCCGAACTTGGAACTCAGAATTCGGAACTCGGAATTTGGAATTCTGAACTCGGAATTCCGAACTCGGAACTCGGAATTTGGAATTCTGAACTCGGAATTCCAAACTCGGAACTCGGAATTCGGAACTCGGAATTTTGAAGTCGGAACTCGGAATTCCGAACTTGGAACTCGGAATTCGGAACTCGGAATTTGGAATTCTGAACTCGGAATTCCGAACTTGGACTCGGAATTCGGAACTCGGAATTCCAAACTTGGAATTGTGAACTCGGAATTCCGAACTCGGAATTCCGAACTCGGAATTCCGAACTTGGAACTCGGAATTCGGAACTCGGAATTCCGAACTCGGAATTCCGAACTTGGAACTCGGAATTCGGAACTCGGAATTTGGAATTCTGAACTTGGAATTCCGAACTCGGAACTCGGAATTCTGAACTCGGAATTTGGAATTCTGAACTCGGAATTCCAAATCGGAACTCGGAATTCCGAACTCGGAATTCCAAACTTGGAACTCGGAATTCGGAATTTTGAAGTCGGAACTCGGAATTCCGAACATGGAATTCCGAACTTGGAATTCTGAACTCGGAATTCCGAACTTGGAACTCAGAATTCGGAACTCGGAATTCCGAACTCGGAATTCCGAACTTGGAACTCGGAATTCGGAACTCGGAATTTGGAATTCGGAATTCGGAATTCAAAATTCTGAACTCGGAATTCCAAACTTGGAACTCGGAATTCGGAACTCGGAATTCCAAACTTGGAATTGTGAACTCGGAATTCCGAACTTGGAACTCGGAATTCGGAACTCGGAATTTTGAACTCGGAATTCCGAACTTGGAACTCGGAATTCGGAACTCGGAATTTGGAATTCTGAACTCGGAATTCCGAACTCGGAATTCTGAACTCGGAATTCCGAACTCGGAATTTGGAACTCGGAATTCCGAACTCGGAATTCCGAACTTGGAACTCGGAATTCGGAACTCGGAATTCCGAACTCGGAATTCCGAACTTGGAACTCGGAATTCGGAACTCGGAATTTGGAATTCTGAACTCGGAATTCCGAACTCGGAACTCGGAATTCGGAACTCGGAATTTGGAATTCTGAACTCGGAATTCCGAACTTGGAACTCAGAATTCGGAACTCGGAATTCCGAACTCGGAATTCCGAACTTGGAACTCGGAATTCCGAACTCGAAATTCCGAACTCGGAATTCCGAACTTGGAACTCAGAATTCGGAACTCGGAATTTGGAATTCTGAACTCGGAATTCCGAAGTTGGAATTCTGAACTTGGAATTCTGAACTTGGAATTCTGAACTCGGAATTCTGAACTCGGAATTCCAAACTCGGAATTCGGAACTTGGAACTCGGAATTTGGAATTCTGAACTCGGAATTCCGAACTTGGAACTCGGAATTCGGAACTCGGAATTTGGAATTCTGAACTCGGAATTCCAAACTTGGAACTCGGAATTCGGAACTCGGAATTCAGAACTCGGAATTCCGAACTTGGAACTCGGAATTCGGAATTTTGAACTCGGAACTCGGAATTCCAAACTTGGAATTCCAAACTTGGAATTCTGAACTCGGAATTCCGAACTTGGAACTCGGAATTCGGAATTTGGAATTTTGAACTCGGAATTCCGAACTTGGAACTCGGAATTCGGAACTCGGAATTTGGAATTCTGAACTCGGAATTCCGAACTTGGAACTCGGAATTCTGAACTCGGAATTCCGAACTCGGAATTCCGAACTTGGAACTCGGAATTCGGAACTCGGAATTCGGAACTCGGAATTTGGAATTCTGAACTCGGAATTCCGAACTCGGAACTCGGAATTTGGAATTCTGAACTCGGAATTCCGAACTCGGAACTCGGAATTCCGAACTCAGAATTCCGAACTCGGAATTCCAAACTTGGAACTCAGAATTCGGAACTCGGAATTTTGAAGTCGGAACTCGGAATTCCGAACTTGGAATTCCGAACTTGGAATTCTGAACTCGGAATTCCGAACTTGGAACTCGGAATTCCGAACTCGGAATTCCGAACTCGGAATTCCGAACTTGGAACTCGGAATTCGGAACTCGGAATTTGGAATTCTGAACTCGGAATTCCGAACTTGGACTCGGAATTCGGAACTCGGAATTCCAAACTTGGAATTGTGAACTCGGAATTCCGAAGTCGGAATTCCGAACTCGGAACTCAGAATTCGGAACTCGGAATTCCGAACTCAGAATTCCGAACTTGGAACTCGGAATTCGGAACTCGGAATTCCGAACTCGGAATTCCGAACTTGGAACTCGGAATTCGGAACTCGGAATTCCGAACTTGGAATTCCGAACTTGGAACTCGGAATTCGGAACTCGGAATTTTGAACTCGGAATTCCGAACTTGGAACTCGGAATTCGGAACTCGGAATTTGGAATTCTGAACTCAGAATTCCGAACTCGGAACTCGGAATTCGGAACTCGGAATTCCGAACTCGGAATTCTGAACTTGGAACTCGGAATTCCGAACTCGGAATTCCGAACTCGGAATTCCGAACTTGGAACTCGGAATTCGGAACTCGGAATTTGGAATTCTGAACTCGGAATTCCGAACTCGGAACTCGGAATTCTGAACTCGGAATTTGGAATTCTGAACTCGGAATTCCGAACTCGGAACTCGGAATTCCGAACTCGGAATTCCGAACTCAGAATTCCAAACTTGGAACTCGGAATTCAGAACTCGGAATTTTGAAGTCGGAACTCGGAATTCCGAACATGGAATTCCGAACTTGGAACTCGGAATTCGGAACTCGGAATTTGGAATTCTGAACTCGGAATTCCGAACTTGGAACTCGGAATTCGGAACTCGGAATTTGGAATTCGGAATTCAAAATTCTGAACTCGGAATTCCAAACTTGGAACTCGGAATTCGGAACTCGGAATTCCAAACTTGGAATTGTGAACTCGGAATTCCGAACTTGGAACTCGGAATTCGGAACTCGGAATTTTGAACTCGGAATTCCGAACTTGGAACTCGGAATTCGGAACTCGGAATTTGGAATTCTGAACTCGGAATTCCGAACTCGGAATTCTGAACTCGGAATTCCGAACTCGGAATTCCGAACTCGGAATTCCGAACTTGGAACTCGGAATTCGGAACTCGGAATTCCGAACTCGGAATTCCGAACTTGGAACTCGGAATTCGGAACTCGGAATTTGGAATTCTGAACTCGGAATTCCGAACTCGGAACTCGGAATTCGGAACTCGGAATTTGGAATTCTGAACTCGGAATTCCGAACTTGGAACTCAGAATTCGGAACTCGGAATTCCGAACTCGGAATTCCGAACTTGGAACTCGGAATTCGGAACTCGAAATTCCGAACTCGGAATTCCGAACTTGGAACTCAGAATTCGGAACTCGGAATTTGGAATTCTGAACTCGGAATTCCGAAGTTGGAATTCTGAACTTGGAATTCTGAACTTGGAATTCTGAACTCGGAATTCTGAACTCGGAATTCCGAACTCGGAATTCGGAACTTGGAACTCGGAATTTGGAATTCTGAACTCGGAATTCCGAACTTGGAACTCGGAATTCGGAACTCGGAATTTGGAATTCTGAACTCGGAATTCCAAACTTGGAACTCGGAATTCGGAACTCGGAATTCAGAACTCGGAATTCCGAACTTGGAACTCGGAATTCGGAATTTTGAACTCGGAACTCGGAATTCCAAACTTGGAATTCCAAACTTGGAATTCTGAACTCGGAATTCCGAACTTGGAACTCGGAATTCGGAATTTGGAATTTTGAACTCGGAATTCCGAACTTGGAACTCGGAATTCAGAACTCGGAATTTGGAATTCTGAACTCGGAATTCCGAACTTGGAACTCGGAATTCTGAACTCGGAATTCCGAACTCGGAATTCCGAACTTGGAACTCGGAATTCGGAACTCGGAATTCGGAACTCGGAATTTGGAATTCTGAACTCGGAATTCCGAACTCGGAACTCGGAATTTGGAATTCTGAACTCGGAATTCCGAACTCGGAACTCGGAATTCCGAACTCAGAATTCCGAACTCGGAATTCCAAACTTGGAACTCAGAATTCGGAACTCGGAATTTTGAAGTCGGAACTCGGAATTCCGAACTTGGAATTCCGAACTTGGAATTCTGAACTCGGAATTCCGAACTTGGAACTCGGAATTCGGAACTCGGAATTTGGAATTCTGAACTCGGAATTCCAAACTTGGAACTCGGAATTCGGAACTCGGAATTCAGAACTCGGAATTCCGAACTTGGAACTCGGAATTCGGAATTTTGAACTCGGAACTCGGAATTCCAAACTTGGAATTCCAAACTTGGAATTCTGAACTCGGAATTCCGAACTTGGAACTCGGAATTCGGAATTTGGAATTTTGAACTCGGAATTCCGAACTTGGAACTCGGAATTCGGAACTCGGAATTTGGAATTCTGAACTCGGAATTCCGAACTTGGAACTCGGAATTCTGAACTCGGAATTCCGAACTCGGAATTCCGAACTTGGAACTCGGAATTCGGAACTCGGAATTCGGAACTCGGAATTTGGAATTCTGAACTCGGAATTCCGAACTCGGAACTCGGAATTTGGAATTCTGAACTCGGAATTCCGAACTCGGAACTCGGAATTCCGAACTCAGAATTCCGAACTCGGAATTCCAAACTTGGAACTCAGAATTCGGAACTCGGAATTTTGAAGTCGGAACTCGGAATTCCGAACTTGGAATTCCGAACTTGGAATTCTGAACTCGGAATTCCGAACTTGGAACTCGGAATTCCGAACTCGGAATTCCGAACTCGGAATTCCGAACTTGGAACTCGGAATTCGGAACTCGGAATTTGGAATTCTGAACTCGGAATTCCGAACTTGGACTCGGAATTCGGAACTCGGAATTCCAAACTTGGAATTGTGAACTCGGAATTCCGAAGTCGGAATTCCGAACTCGGAACTCAGAATTCGGAACTCGGAATTCCGAACTCAGAATTCCGAACTTGGAACTCGGAATTCGGAACTCGGAATTCCGAACTCGGAATTCCGAACTTGGAACTCGGAATTCGGAACTCGGAATTCCGAACTTGGAATTCCGAACTTGGAACTCGGAATTCGGAACTCGGAATTTTGAACTCGGAATTCCGAACTTGGAACTCGGAATTCGGAACTCGGAATTTGGAATTCTGAACTCAGAATTCCGAACTCGGAACTCGGAATTCGGAACTCGGAATTCCGAACTCGGAATTCTGAACTTGGAACTCGGAATTCCGAACTCGGAATTCCGAACTCGGAATTCCGAACTTGGAACTCGGAATTCGGAACTCGGAATTTGGAATTCTGAACTCGGAATTCCGAACTCGGAACTCGGAATTCTGAACTCGGAATTTGGAATTCTGAACTCGGAATTCCGAACTCGGAACTCGGAATTCCGAACTCGGAATTCCGAACTCAGAATTCCAAACTTGGAACTCGGAATTCAGAACTCGGAATTTTGAAGTCGGAACTCGGAATTCCGAACATGGAATTCCGAACTTGGAACTCGGAATTCGGAACTCGGAATTTGGAATTCTGAACTCGGAATTCCGAACTTGGAACTCGGAATTCGGAACTCGGAATTTGGAATTCGGAATTCGGAATTCAAAATTCTGAACTCGGAATTCCAAACTTGGAACTCGGAATTCGGAACTCGGAATTCCAAACTTGGAACTCGGAATTCGGAACTCGGAATTTGGAATTCTGAACTCGGAATTCCGAACTTGGAACTCAGAATTCGGAACTCGGAATTCCGAACTCGGAATTCCGAACTTGGAACTCGGAATTCGGAACTTGAAATTCCGAACTCGGAATTCCGAACTTGGAACTCAGAATTCGGAACTCGGAATTTGGAATTCTGAACTCGGAATTCCGAAGTTGGAATTCTGAACTTGGAATTCTGAACTTGGAATTCTGAACTTGGAATTCTGAACTCGGAATTCCGAACTCGGAATTCGGAACTTGGAACTCGGAATTTGGAATTCTGAACTCGGAATTCCGAACTTGGAACTCGGAATTCGGAACTCAGAATTTGGAATTCTGAACTCGGAATTCCAAACTTGGAACTCGGAATTCGGAACTCGGAATTCAGAACTCGGAATTCCGAACTTGGAACTCGGAATTCGGAATTTTGAACTCGGAACTCGGAATTCCAAACTTGGAATTCCAAACTTGGAATTCTGAACTCGGAATTCCGAACTTGGAACTCGGAATTCGGAATTTGGAATTTTGAACTCGGAATTCCGAACTTGGAACTCGGAATTCAGAACTCGGAATTTGGAATTCTGAACTCGGAATTCCGAACTTGGAACTCGGAATTCTGAACTCGGAATTCCGAACTCGGAATTCCGAACTTGGAACTCGGAATTCGGAACTCGGAATTCGGAACTCGGAATTTGGAATTCTGAACTCGGAATTCCGAACTCGGAACTCGGAATTTGGAATTCTGAACTCGGAATTCCGAACTCGGAACTCGGAATTCCGAACTCAGAATTCCGAACTCGGAATTCCAAACTTGGAACTCAGAATTCGGAACTCGGAATTTTGAAGTCGGAACTCGGAATTCCGAACTTGGAATTCCGAACTTGGAATTCTGAACTCGGAATTCCGAACTTGGAACTCGGAATTCCAAACTCGGAATTCCGAACTCGGAATTCCGAACTTGGAACTCGGAATTCGGAACTCGGAATTTGGAATTCTGAACTCGGAATTCCGAACTTGGACTCGGAATTCGGAACTCGGAATTCCAAACTTGGAATTGTGAACTCGGAATTCCGAAGTCGGAATTCCGAACTCGGAACTCAGAATTCGGAACTCGGAATTCCGAACTCAGAATTCCGAACTTGGAACTCGGAATTCGGAACTCGGAATTCCGAACTCGGAATTCCGAACTTGGAACTCGGAATTCGGAACTCGGAATTCCGAACTCGGAATTCCGAACTTGGAACTCGGAATTCGGAACTCGGAATTTTGAACTCGGAATTCCGAACTTGGAACTCGGAATTCGGAACTCGGAATTTGGAATTCTGAACTCGGAATTCCGAACTCGGAACTCGGAATTCGGAACTCGGAATTCCGAACTCGGAATTCTGAACTTGGAACTCGGAATTCGGAACTCGGAATTCCGAACTCGGAATTCCGAACTTGGAACTCGGAATTCGGAACTCGGAATTTGGAATTCTGAACTCGGAATTCCGAACTCGGAACTCGGAATTCTGAACTCGGAATTTGGAATTCTGAACTCGGAATTCCGAACTCGGAACTCGGAATTCCGAACTCGGAATTCCAAACTCAGAATTCCAAACTTGGAACTCGGAATTCAGAACTCGGAATTTTGAAGTCGGAACTCGGAATTCCGAACATGGAATTCCGAACTTGGAACTCGGAATTCGGAACTCGGAATTTGGAATTCTGAACTCGGAATTCCGAACTTGGACTCGGAATTCGGAACTCGGAATTCCAAACTTGGAATTGTGAACTCGGAATTCCGAAGTCGGAATTCCGAACTCGGAACTCGGAATTCGGAATTCGGAATTCTGAACTCGGAATTCCAAACTTGGAACTCGGAATTCGGAACTCGGAATTCGGAACTCGGAATTCCGAACTTGGAACTCGGAATTCGGAACTCGGAATTTGGAATTCTGAACTCGGAATTCCGAACTTGGACTCGGAATTCGGAACTCGGAATTCCAAACTTGGAATTGTGAACTCGGAATTCCGAAGTCGGAATTCCGAACTCGGAACTCGGAATTCGGAACTCGGAATTCCGAACTCGGAATTCCGAACTTGGAACTCGGAATTCGGAACTCGGAATTCCGAACTCGGAATTCCGAACTTGGAACTCGGAATTCCGAACTCGGAATTCCGAACTCGGAATTCCAAACTTGGAACTCGGAATTCGGAACTCGGAATTCTGAACTCGGAATTCCGAACTTGGAACTCGGAATTCGGAACTCGGAATTTGGAATTCGGAATTCGGAATTCAAAATTCTGAACTCGGAATTCCAAACTTGGAACTCGGAATTCGGAACTCGGAATTCCAAACTTGGAACTCGGAATTCGGAACTCGGAATTTGGAATTCTGAACTCGGAATTCCGAACTTGGAACTCAGAATTCGGAACTCGGAATTCCGAACTCGGAATTCCGAACTTGGAACTCGGAATTCGGAACTTGAAATTCCGAACTCGGAATTCCGAACTTGGAACTCAGAATTCGGAACTCGGAATTTGGAATTCTGAACTCGGAATTCCGAAGTTGGAATTCTGAACTTGGAATTCTGAACTTGGAATTCTGAACTCGGAATTCTGAACTCGGAATTCCGAACTCGGAATTCGGAACTTGGAACTCGGAATTTGGAATTCTGAACTCGGAATTCCGAACTTGGAACTCGGAATTCGGAACTCAGAATTTGGAATTCTGAACTCGGAATTCCAAACTTGGAACTCGGAATTCGGAACTCGGAATTCAGAACTCGGAATTCCGAACTTGGAACTCGGAATTCGGAATTTTGAACTCGGAACTCGGAATTCCAAACTTGGAATTCCAAACTTGGAATTCTGAACTCGGAATTCCGAACTTGGAACTCGGAATTCGGAATTTGGAATTTTGAACTCGGAATTCCGAACTTGGAACTCGGAATTCAGAACTCGGAATTTGGAATTCTGAACTCGGAATTCCGAACTTGGAACTCGGAATTCTGAACTCGGAATTCCGAACTCGGAATTCCGAACTTGGAACTCGGAATTCGGAACTCGGAATTCGGAACTCGGAATTTGGAATTCTGAACTCGGAATTCCGAACTCGGAACTCGGAATTTGGAATTCTGAACTCGGAATTCCGAACTCGGAACTCGGAATTCCGAACTCAGAATTCCGAACTCGGAATTCCAAACTTGGAACTCAGAATTCGGAACTCGGAATTTTGAAGTCGGAACTCGGAATTCCGAACTTGGAATTCCGAACTTGGAATTCTGAACTCGGAATTCCGAACTTGGAACTCGGAATTCCAAACTCGGAATTCCGAACTCGGAATTCCGAACTTGGAACTCGGAATTCGGAACTCGGAATTTGGAATTCTGAACTCGGAATTCCGAACTTGGACTCGGAATTCGGAACTCGGAATTCCAAACTTGGAATTGTGAACTCGGAATTCCGAAGTCGGAATTCCGAACTCGGAACTCAGAATTCGGAACTCGGAATTCCGAACTCAGAATTCCGAACTTGGAACTCGGAATTCGGAACTCGGAATTCCGAACTCGGAATTCCGAACTTGGAACTCGGAATTCGGAACTCGGAATTCCGAACTCGGAATTCCGAACTTGGAACTCGGAATTCGGAACTCGGAATTTTGAACTCGGAATTCCGAACTTGGAACTCGGAATTCGGAACTCGGAATTTGGAATTCTGAACTCGGAATTCCGAACTCGGAACTCGGAATTCGGAACTCGGAATTCCGAACTCGGAATTCTGAACTTGGAACTCGGAATTCGGAACTCGGAATTCCGAACTCGGAATTCCGAACTTGGAACTCGGAATTCGGAACTCGGAATTTGGAATTCTGAACTCGGAATTCCGAACTCGGAACTCGGAATTCTGAACTCGGAATTTGGAATTCTGAACTCGGAATTCCGAACTCGGAACTCGGAATTCCGAACTCGGAATTCCAAACTCAGAATTCCAAACTTGGAACTCGGAATTCAGAACTCGGAATTTTGAAGTCGGAACTCGGAATTCCGAACATGGAATTCCGAACTTGGAACTCGGAATTCGGAACTCGGAATTTGGAATTCTGAACTCGGAATTCCGAACTTGGACTCGGAATTCGGAACTCGGAATTCCAAACTTGGAATTGTGAACTCGGAATTCCGAAGTCGGAATTCCGAACTCGGAACTCGGAATTCGGAATTCGGAATTCTGAACTCGGAATTCCAAACTTGGAACTCGGAATTCGGAACTCGGAATTCGGAACTCGGAATTCCGAACTTGGAACTCGGAATTCGGAACTCGGAATTTGGAATTCTGAACTCGGAATTCCGAACTTGGACTCGGAATTCGGAACTCGGAATTCCAAACTTGGAATTGTGAACTCGGAATTCCGAAGTCGGAATTCCGAACTCGGAACTCGGAATTCGGAACTCGGAATTCCGAACTCGGAATTCCGAACTTGGAACTCGGAATTCGGAACTCGGAATTCCGAACTCGGAATTCCGAACTTGGAACTCGGAATTCCGAACTCGGAATTCCGAACTCGGAATTCCAAACTTGGAACTCGGAATTCGGAACTCGGAATTTTGAACTCGGAATTCCGAACTTGGAACTCGGAATTCGGAACTCGGAATTTGGAATTCTGAACTCGGAATTCCGAACTCGGAATTCGGAATTCCGAACTCGGAATTCCAAACTCGGAATTCCGAACTTGGAACTCGGAATTCAGAACTCGGAATTCCGAACTCGGAATTCCGAACTTGGAACTCGGAATTCGGAACTCGGAATTTGGAATTCTGAACTCGGAATTCCGAACTCGGAACTCGGAATTCTGAACTCGGAATTTGGAATTCTGAACTCGGAATTCCAAATCGGAACTCGGAATTCCGAACTCGGAATTCCAAACTTGGAACTCGGAATTCGGAACTCGGAATTTTGAACTCGGAATTCCGAACTTGGAACTCGGAATTCGGAACTCGGAATTTGGAATTCTGAACTCGGAATTCCGAACTCGGAATTCTGAACTCGGAATTCCGAACTCGGAATTCGGAACTCGGAATTCCGAACTCGGAATTCCGAACTTGGAACTCGGAATTCGGAACTCGGAATTTGGAATTCTGAACTCGGAATTCCGAACTCGGAACTCGGAATTCGGAACTCGGAATTTGGAATTCTGAACTCGGAATTCCGAACTTGGAACTCAGAATTCGGAACTCAGAATTCCGAACTCGGAATTCCGAACTTGGAACTCGGAATTCGGAACTCGAAATTCCGAACTCGGAATTCCGAACTTGGAACTCAGAATTCGGAACTCAGAATTTGGAATTCTGAACTCGGAATTCCGAACTCGGAACTCGGAATTTGGAATTCTGAACTTGGAATTCTGAACTTGGAATTCTGAACTCGGAATTCTGAACTCGGAATTCCGAACTCGGAATTCGGAACTTGGAACTCGGAATTTGGAATTCTGAACTCGGAATTCCGAACTTGGAACTCGGAATTCGGAACTCGGAATTCCGAACTCGGAATTCCGAACTTGGAACTCGGAATTCCGAACTCGGAATTCCGAACTCGGAATTCCAAACTTGGAACTCGGAATTCGGAACTCGGAATTCTGAACTCGGAATTCCGAACTTGGAACTCGGAATTCGGAACTCGGAATTTGGAATTCGGAATTCGGAATTCAAAATTCTGAACTCGGAATTCCAAACTTGGAACTCGGAATTCGGAACTCGGAATTCCAAACTTGGAACTCGGAATTCGGAACTCGGAATTTGGAATTCTGAACTCGGAATTCCGAACTTGGAA
The DNA here is from genome assembly GCF_031021105.1 of Erythrolamprus reginae. Lineage (NCBI taxonomy): Eukaryota > Metazoa > Chordata > Lepidosauria > Squamata > Dipsadidae > Erythrolamprus > Erythrolamprus reginae. Next base: position 348,633 of record NW_027248818.1, on the reverse strand, counting down.
TTCCGAACTTGGAATTCTGAACTCGGAATTCCGAACTTGGAACTCGGAATTCCAAACTCGGAATTCCGAACTCGGAATTCCGAACTTGGAACTCGGAATTCGGAACTCGGAATTTGGAATTCTGAACTCGGAATTCCGAACTTGGACTCGGAATTCGGAACTCGGAATTCCAAACTTGGAATTGTGAACTCGGAATTCCGAAGTCGGAATTCCGAACTCGGAACTCAGAATTCGGAACTCGGAATTCCGAACTCAGAATTCCGAACTTGGAACTCGGAATTCGGAACTCGGAATTCCGAACTCGGAATTCCGAACTTGGAACTCGGAATTCGGAACTCGGAATTCCGAACTCGGAATTCCGAACTTGGAACTCGGAATTCGGAACTCGGAATTTTGAACTCGGAATTCCGAACTTGGAACTCGGAATTCGGAACTCGGAATTTGGAATTCTGAACTCGGAATTCCGAACTCGGAACTCGGAATTCGGAACTCGGAATTCCGAACTCGGAATTCTGAACTTGGAACTCGGAATTCGGAACTCGGAATTCCGAACTCGGAATTCCGAACTTGGAACTCGGAATTCGGAACTCGGAATTTGGAATTCTGAACTCGGAATTCCGAACTCGGAACTCGGAATTCTGAACTCGGAATTTGGAATTCTGAACTCGGAATTCCGAACTCGGAACTCGGAATTCCGAACTCGGAATTCCAAACTCAGAATTCCAAACTTGGAACTCGGAATTCAGAACTCGGAATTTTGAAGTCGGAACTCGGAATTCCGAACATGGAATTCCGAACTTGGAACTCGGAATTCGGAACTCGGAATTTGGAATTCTGAACTCGGAATTCCGAACTTGGACTCGGAATTCGGAACTCGGAATTCCAAACTTGGAATTGTGAACTCGGAATTCCGAAGTCGGAATTCCGAACTCGGAACTCGGAATTCGGAATTCGGAATTCTGAACTCGGAATTCCAAACTTGGAACTCGGAATTCGGAACTCGGAATTCGGAACTCGGAATTCCGAACTTGGAACTCGGAATTCGGAACTCGGAATTTGGAATTCTGAACTCGGAATTCCGAACTTGGACTCGGAATTCGGAACTCGGAATTCCAAACTTGGAATTGTGAACTCGGAATTCCGAAGTCGGAATTCCGAACTCGGAACTCGGAATTCGGAACTCGGAATTCCGAACTCGGAATTCCGAACTTGGAACTCGGAATTCGGAACTCGGAATTCCGAACTCGGAATTCCGAACTTGGAACTCGGAATTCCGAACTCGGAATTCCGAACTCGGAATTCCAAACTTGGAACTCGGAATTCGGAACTCGGAATTCTGAACTCGGAATTCCGAACTTGGAACTCGGAATTCGGAACTCGGAATTTGGAATTCGGAATTCGGAATTCAAAATTCTGAACTCGGAATTCCAAACTTGGAACTCGGAATTCGGAACTCGGAATTCCAAACTTGGAACTCGGAATTCGGAACTCGGAATTTGGAATTCTGAACTCGGAATTCCGAACTTGGAACTCAGAATTCGGAACTCGGAATTCCGAACTCGGAATTCCGAACTTGGAACTCGGAATTCGGAACTTGAAATTCCGAACTCGGAATTCCGAACTTGGAACTCAGAATTCGGAACTCGGAATTTGGAATTCTGAACTCGGAATTCCGAAGTTGGAATTCTGAACTTGGAATTCTGAACTTGGAATTCTGAACTCGGAATTCTGAACTCGGAATTCCGAACTCGGAATTCGGAACTTGGAACTCGGAATTTGGAATTCTGAACTCGGAATTCCGAACTTGGAACTCGGAATTCGGAACTCAGAATTTGGAATTCTGAACTCGGAATTCCAAACTTGGAACTCGGAATTCGGAACTCGGAATTCAGAACTCGGAATTCCGAACTTGGAACTCGGAATTCGGAATTTTGAACTCGGAACTCGGAATTCCAAACTTGGAATTCCAAACTTGGAATTCTGAACTCGGAATTCCGAACTTGGAACTCGGAATTCGGAATTTGGAATTTTGAACTCGGAATTCCGAACTTGGAACTCGGAATTCAGAACTCGGAATTTGGAATTCTGAACTCGGAATTCCGAACTTGGAACTCGGAATTCTGAACTCGGAATTCCGAACTCGGAATTCCGAACTTGGAACTCGGAATTCGGAACTCGGAATTCGGAACTCGGAATTTGGAATTCTGAACTCGGAATTCCGAACTCGGAACTCGGAATTTGGAATTCTGAACTCGGAATTCCGAACTCGGAACTCGGAATTCCGAACTCAGAATTCCGAACTCGGAATTCCAAACTTGGAACTCAGAATTCGGAACTCGGAATTTTGAAGTCGGAACTCGGAATTCCGAACTTGGAATTCCGAACTTGGAATTCTGAACTCGGAATTCCGAACTTGGAACTCGGAATTCCAAACTCGGAATTCCGAACTCGGAATTCCGAACTTGGAACTCGGAATTCGGAACTCGGAATTTGGAATTCTGAACTCGGAATTCCGAACTTGGACTCGGAATTCGGAACTCGGAATTCCAAACTTGGAATTGTGAACTCGGAATTCCGAAGTCGGAATTCCGAACTCGGAACTCAGAATTCGGAACTCGGAATTCCGAACTCAGAATTCCGAACTTGGAACTCGGAATTCGGAACTCGGAATTCCGAACTCGGAATTCCGAACTTGGAACTCGGAATTCGGAACTCGGAATTCCGAACTCGGAATTCCGAACTTGGAACTCGGAATTCGGAACTCGGAATTTTGAACTCGGAATTCCGAACTTGGAACTCGGAATTCGGAACTCGGAATTTGGAATTCTGAACTCGGAATTCCGAACTCGGAACTCGGAATTCGGAACTCGGAATTCCGAACTCGGAATTCTGAACTTGGAACTCGGAATTCGGAACTCGGAATTCCGAACTCGGAATTCCGAACTTGGAACTCGGAATTCGGAACTCGGAATTTGGAATTCTGAACTCGGAATTCCGAACTCGGAACTCGGAATTCTGAACTCGGAATTTGGAATTCTGAACTCGGAATTCCGAACTCGGAACTCGGAATTCCGAACTCGGAATTCCAAACTCAGAATTCCAAACTTGGAACTCGGAATTCAGAACTCGGAATTTTGAAGTCGGAACTCGGAATTCCGAACATGGAATTCCGAACTTGGAACTCGGAATTCGGAACTCGGAATTTGGAATTCTGAACTCGGAATTCCGAACTTGGACTCGGAATTCGGAACTCGGAATTCCAAACTTGGAATTGTGAACTCGGAATTCCGAAGTCGGAATTCCGAACTCGGAACTCGGAATTCGGAATTCGGAATTCTGAACTCGGAATTCCAAACTTGGAACTCGGAATTCGGAACTCGGAATTCGGAACTCGGAATTCCGAACTTGGAACTCGGAATTCGGAACTCGGAATTTGGAATTCTGAACTCGGAATTCCGAACTTGGACTCGGAATTCGGAACTCGGAATTCCAAACTTGGAATTGTGAACTCGGAATTCCGAAGTCGGAATTCCGAACTCGGAACTCGGAATTCGGAACTCGGAATTCCGAACTCGGAATTCCGAACTTGGAACTCGGAATTCGGAACTCGGAATTCCGAACTCGGAATTCCGAACTTGGAACTCGGAATTCCGAACTCGGAATTCCGAACTCGGAATTCCAAACTTGGAACTCGGAATTCGGAACTCGGAATTTTGAACTCGGAATTCCGAACTTGGAACTCGGAATTCGGAACTCGGAATTTGGAATTCTGAACTCGGAATTCCGAACTCGGAATTCGGAATTCCGAACTCGGAATTCCAAACTCGGAATTCCGAACTTGGAACTCGGAATTCAGAACTCGGAATTCCGAACTCGGAATTCCGAACTTGGAACTCGGAATTCGGAACTCGGAATTTGGAATTCTGAACTCGGAATTCCGAACTCGGAACTCGGAATTCTGAACTCGGAATTTGGAATTCTGAACTCGGAATTCCAAATCGGAACTCGGAATTCCGAACTCGGAATTCCAAACTTGGAACTCGGAATTCGGAACTCGGAATTTTGAACTCGGAATTCCGAACTTGGAACTCGGAATTCGGAACTCGGAATTTGGAATTCTGAACTCGGAATTCCGAACTCGGAATTCTGAACTCGGAATTCCGAACTCGGAATTCGGAACTCGGAATTCCGAACTCGGAATTCCGAACTTGGAACTCGGAATTCGGAACTCGGAATTTGGAATTCTGAACTCGGAATTCCGAACTCGGAACTCGGAATTCGGAACTCGGAATTTGGAATTCTGAACTCGGAATTCCGAACTTGGAACTCAGAATTCGGAACTCAGAATTCCGAACTCGGAATTCCGAACTTGGAACTCGGAATTCGGAACTCGAAATTCCGAACTCGGAATTCCGAACTTGGAACTCAGAATTCGGAACTCAGAATTTGGAATTCTGAACTCGGAATTCCGAACTCGGAACTCGGAATTTGGAATTCTGAACTCGGAATTCCAAACTCGGAACTCGGAATTCGGAACTCGGAATTTTGAAGTCGGAACTCGGAATTCCGAACTTGGAACTCGGAATTCGGAACTCGGAATTTGGAATTCTGAACTCGGAATTCCGAACTTGGACTCGGAATTCGGAACTCGGAATTCCAAACTTGGAATTGTGAACTCGGAATTCCGAAGTCGGAATTCCGAACTCGGAACTCGGAATTCGGAACTCGGAATTCTGAACTCGGAATTCCGAACTTGGAACTCGGAATTCGGAACTCGGAATTCCAAACTCGGAATTCCGAACTTGGAACTCGGAATTCGGAACTCGGAATTCCGAACTCGGAATTCCGAACTTGGAACTCGGAATTCGGAACTCGGAATTTTGAACTTGGAACTCGGAATTCGGAACTCGGAATTCCGAACTCGGAATTCCGAACTTGGAACTCGGAATTCGGAACTCGGAATTCCGAACTCGGAATTCCGAACTTGGAACTTGGAATTCCGAACTCGGAATTCCGAACTCGGAATTCCAAACTTGGAACTCGGAATTCCGAACTCGGAATTTTGAACTCGGAATTCCGAACTTGGAACTCGGAATTCGGAACTCGGAATTTGGGATTCTGAACTCGGAATTCCGAACTCGGAATTCGGAATTCCGAACTCGGAATTCCGAACTCGGAATTCCGAACTTGGAACTCGGAATTCCGAACTCGGAATTCCGAACTTGGAACTCGGAATTCGGAACTCGGAATTTGGAATTCTGAACTCGGAATTCCGAACTCGGAACTCGGAATTCTGAACTCGGAATTTGGAATTCTGAACTCGGAATTCCAAATCCGAACTCGGAATTCCGAACTCGGAATTCCAAACTTGGAACTCGGAATTCGGAACTCGGAATTTTGAAGTCGGAACTCGGAATTCCGAACATGGAATTCCGAACTTGGAATTCTGAACTCGGAATTCCGAACTTGGAACTCAGAATTCGGAACTCGGAATTCCGAACTCGGAATTCCGAACTTGGAACTCGGAATTCGGAACTCGGAATTTGGAATTCGGAATTCGGAATTCAAAATTCTGAACTCAGAATTCCAAACTTGGAACTCGGAATTCGGAACTCGGAATTCCAAACTTGGAATTGTGAACTCGGAATTCCGAACTTGGAACTCGGAATTCGGAACTCGGAATTTTGAACTCGGAATTCCGAACTTGGAACTCGGAATTCGGAACTCGGAATTTGGAATTCTGAACTCGGAATTCCGAACTCGGAATTCTGAACTCGGAATTCCGAACTCGGAATTCGGAACTCGGAATTCGGAACTCGGAATTCCAAACTCGGAATTCCGAACTTGGAACTCGGAATTCGGAACTCGGAATTCCGAACTCGGAATTCCGAACTTGGAACTCGGAATTCGGAACTCGGAATTTGGAATTCTGAACTCGGAATTCCGAACTCGGAACTCGGAATTCGGAACTCGGAATTTGGAATTCTGAACTCGGAATTCCGAACTTGGAACTCAGAATTCGGAACTCGGAATTCCGAACTCGGAATTCCGAACTTGGAACTCGGAATTCGGAACTCGAAATTCCGAACTCGGAATTCCGAACTTGGAACTCAGAATTCGGAACTCGGAATTTGGAATTCTGAACTCGGAATTCCGAAGTTGGAATTCTGAACTTGGAATTCTGAACTTGGAATTCTGAACTCGGAATTCTGAACTCGGAATTCCGAACTTGGAACTCGGAATTCGGAACTCGGAATTTGGAATTCTGAACTCGGAATTCCAAACTTGGAACTCGGAATTCGGAACTCGGAATTCAGAACTCGGAATTCCGAACTTGGAACTCGGAATTCGGAATTTTGAACTCGGAACTCGGAATTCCAAACTTGGAATTCCAAACTTGGAATTCTGAACTCGGAATTCCGAACTTGGAACTCGGAATTCGGAATTTGGAATTTTGAACTCGGAATTCCGAACTTGGAACTCGGAATTCGGAACTCGGAATTTGGAATTCTGAACTCGGAATTCCGAACTTGGAACTCGGAATTCTGAACTCGGAATTCCGAACTCGGAATTCCGAACTTGGAACTCGGAATTCGGAACTCGGAATTCGGAACTCGGAATTTGGAATTCTGAACTCGGAATTCCGAACTCGGAACTCGGAATTTGGAATTCTGAACTCGGAATTCCGAACTCGGAACTCGGAATTCCGAACTCAGAATTCCGAACTCGGAATTCCAAACTTGGAACTCAGAATTCGGAACTCGGAATTTTGAAGTCGGAACTCGGAATTCCGAACTTGGAATTCCGAACTTGGAATTCTGAACTCGGAATTCCGAACTTGGAACTCGGAATTCCGAACTCGGAATTCCGAACTCGGAATTCCGAACTTGGAACTCGGAATTCGGAACTCGGAATTTGGAATTCTGAACTCGGAATTCCGAACTTGGACTCGGAATTCGGAACTCGGAATTCCAAACTTGGAATTGTGAACTCGGAATTCCGAAGTCGGAATTCCGAACTCGGAACTCAGAATTCGGAACTCGGAATTCCGAACTCAGAATTCCGAACTTGGAACTCGGAATTCGGAACTCGGAATTCCGAACTCGGAATTCCGAACTTGGAACTCGGAATTCGGAACTCGGAATTCCGAACTCGGAATTCCGAACTTGGAACTCGGAATTCGGAACTCGGAATTTTGAACTCGGAATTCCGAACTTGGAACACGGAACTCGGAATTTGGAATTCTGAACTCGGAATTCCAAACTCGGAACTCGGAATTCGGAACTCGGAATTTTGAAGTCGGAACTCGGAATTCCGAACTTGGAACTCGGAATTCGGAACTCGGAATTTGGAATTCTGAACTCGGAATTCCGAACTTGGACTCGGAATTCGGAACTCGGAATTCCAAACTCGGAATTCTGAACTCGGAATTCCGAACTTGGAACTCGGAATTCGGAACTCGGAATTCCGAACTCGGAATTCCGAACTTGGAACTCGGAATTCGGAACTCGGAATTCCGAACTCGGAATTCCGAACTTGGAACTCGGAATTCGGAACTCGGAATTTTGAACTTGGAACTCGGAATTCGGAACTCGGAATTCCGAACTCGGAATTCCGAACTTGGAACTCGGAATTCGGAACTCGGAATTCCGAACTCGGAATTCCGAACTTGGAACTCGGAATTCTGAACTCGGAATTCCGAACTTGGAACTTGGAATTCCGAACTCGGAATTCCGAACTCGGAATTCCAAACTTGGAACTCGGAATTCGGAACTCGGAATTTGGAATTCTGAACTCGGAATTCCGAACTCGGAATTCGGAATTCCGAACTCGGAATTCTGAACTCGGAATTCCGAACTTGGAACTCGGAATTCGGAACTCGGAATTCCGAACTCGGAATTCCGAACTTGGAACTCGGAATTCGGAACTCGGAATTTGGAATTCTGAACTCGGAATTCCGAACTCGGAACTCGGAATTCTGAACTCGGAATTTGGAATTCTGAACTCGGAATTCCAAATCGGAACTCGGAATTCCGAACTCGGAATTCCAAACTTGGAACTCGGAATTCGGAACTCGGAATTTTGAAGTCGGAACTCGGAATTCCGAACATGGAATTCCGAACTTGGAATTCTGAACTCGGAATTCCGAACTTGGAACTCAGAATTCGGAACTCGGAATTCCGAACTCGGAATTCCGAACTTGGAACTCGGAATTCGGAACTCGGAATTTGGAATTTGGAATTCGGAATTCAAAATTCTGAACTCGGAATTCCAAACTTGGAACTCGGAATTCGGAACTCGGAATTCCAAACTTGGAATTGTGAACTCGGAATTCCGAACTTGGAACTCGGAATTCGGAACTCGGAATTTTGAACTCGGAATTCCGAACTTGGAACTCGGAATTCGGAACTCGGAATTCAGAACTCGGAATTCCGAACTTGGAACTCGGAATTCGGAATTTTGAACTCGGAACTCGGAATTCCAAACTTGGAATTCCAAACTTGGAATTCTGAACTCGGAATTCCGAACTTGGAACTCGGAATTCGGAATTTGGAATTTTGAACTCGGAATTCCGAACTTGGAACTCGGAATTCGGAACTCGGAATTTGGAATTCTGAACTCGGAATTCCGAACTTGGAACTCGGAATTCTGAACTCGGAATTCCGAACTCGGAATTCCGAACTTGGAACTCGGAATTCGGAACTCGGAATTCGGAACTCGGAATTTGGAATTCTGAACTCGGAATTCCGAACTCGGAACTCAGAATTTGGAATTCTGAACTCGGAATTCCGAACTCGGAACTCGGAATTCCGAACTCAGAATTCCGAACTCGGAATTCCAAACTTGGAACTCAGAATTCGGAACTCGGAATTTTGAAGTCGGAACTCGGAATTCCGAACTTGGAATTCCGAACTCGGAATTCCGAACTCGGAATTCCGAACTTGGAACTCGGAATTCGGAACTCGGAATTTGGAATTCTGAACTCGGAATTCCGAACTTGGACTCGGAATTCGGAACTCGGAATTCCAAACTTGGAATTGTGAACTCGGAATTCCGAAGTCGGAATTCCGAACTCGGAACTCAGAATTCGGAACTCGGAATTCCGAACTCAGAATTCCGAACTTGGAACTCGGAATTCGGAACTCGGAATTCGGAACTCGGAATTCCGAACTTGGAACTCGGAATTCGGAACTCGGAATTCCGAACTCGGAATTCCGAACTTGGAACTCGGAATTCGGAACTCGGAATTTTGAACTCGGAATTCCGAACTTGGAACTCGGAACTCGGAATTTGGAATTCTGAACTCGGAATTCCAAACTCGGAACTCGGAATTCGGAACTCGGAATTTTGAAGTCGGAACTCGGAATTCCGAACTTGGAACTCGGAATTCGGAACTCGGAATTTGGAATTCTGAACTCGGAATTCCAAACTTGGACTCGGAATTCGGAACTCGGAATTCCGAAGTCGGAATTCCGAACTCGGAACTCGGAATTTGGAACTCGGAATTCTGAACTCGGAATTCCGAACTTGGAACTCGGAATTTGGAACTCGGAATTCCGAACTCGGAATTCCGAACTTGGAACTCGGAATTCGGAACTCGGAATTCCGAACTCGGAATTCCGAACTTGGAACTCGGAATTCGGAACTCGGAATTTTGAACTTGGAACTCGGAATTCGGAACTCGGAATTCCGAACTCGGAATTCCGAACTTGGAACTCGGAATTCGGAACTCGGAATTCCGAACTCGGAATTCCGAACTTGGAACTCGGAATTCCGAACTCGGAATTCCAAACTTGGAACTTGGAATTCCGAACTCGGAATTCCAAACTCGGAATTCCAAACTTGGAACTCGGAATTCCGAACTCGGAATTTTGAACTCGGAATTCCGAACTTGGAACTCGGAATTCGGAACTCGGAATTTGGAATTCTGAACTCGGAATTCCGAACTCGGAATTCGGAATTCCGAACTCGGAATTCCGAACTCGGAATTCCGAACTTGGAACTCGGAATTCGGAACTCGGAATTCCGAACTCGGAATTCCGAACTTGGAACTCGGAATTCGGAACTCGGAATTTGGAATTCTGAACTCGGAATTCCGAACTCGGAACTCGGAATTCTGAACTCGGAATTTGGAATTCTGAACTCGGAATTCCAAATCGGAACTCGGAATTCCGAACTCGGAATTCCGAACTTGGAACTCGGAATTCCGAACTCGGAATTCCGAACTCGGAATTCCGAACTTGGAACTCGGAATTCGGAACTCGGAATTTGGAATTCTGAACTCGGAATTCCGAACTTGGACTCGGAATTCGGAACTCGGAATTCCAAACTTGGAATTGTGAACTCGGAATTCCGAAGTCGGAATTCCGAACTCGGAACTCAGAATTCGGAACTTGGAATTCCGAACTCAGAATTCCGAACTTGGAACTCGGAATTCGGAACTCGGAATTCCGAACTCGGAATTCCGAACTTGGAACTCGGAATTCGGAACTCGGAATTCCGAACTCGGAATTCCGAACTTGGAACTCGGAATTCGGAACTCGGAATTTTGAACTCGGAATTCCGAACTTGGAACTCGGAACTCGGAATTTGGAATTCTGAACTCGGAATTCCAAACTCGGAACTCGGAATTCGGAACTCGGAATTTTGAAGTCGGAACTCGGAATTCCGAACTTGGAACTCGGAATTCGGAACTCGGAATTTGGAATTCTGAACTCGGAATTCCGAACTTGGACTCGGAATTCGGAACTCGGAATTCCAAACTTGGAATTGTGAACTCGGAATTCCGAAGTCGGAATTCCGAACTCGGAACTCGGAATTCGGAACTCGGAATTCTGAACTCGGAATTCCGAACTTGGAACTCGGAATTCGGAACTCGGAATTCCGAACTCGGAATTCCGAACTTGGAACTCGGAATTCGGAACTCGGAATTCCGAACTCGGAATTCCGAACTTGGAACTCGGAATTCGGAACTCGGAATTTTGAACTTGGAACTCGGAATTCGGAACTCGGAATTCCGAACTCGGAATTCCGAACTTGGAACTCGGAATTCGGAACTCGGAATTCCGAACTCGGAATTCCGAACTTGGAACTCGGAATTCTGAACTCGGAATTCCGAACTTGGAACTTGGAATTCCGAACTCGGAATTCCGAACTCAGAATTCCAAACTTGGAACTCGGAATTCCGAACTCGGAATTTTGAACTCGGAATTCCGAACTTGGAACTCGGAATTCGGAACTCGGAATTTGGAATTCTGAACTCGGAATTCCGAACTCGGAATTCGGAATTCCGAACTCGGAATTCTGAACTCGGAATTCCGAACTTGGAACTCGGAATTCGGAACTCGGAATTCCGAACTCGGAATTCCGAACTTGGAACTCGGAATTCGGAACTCGGAATTTGGAATTCTGAACTCGGAATTCCGAACTCGGAACTCGGAATTCTGAACTCGGAATTTGGAATTCTGAACTCGGAATTCCAAATCGGAACTCGGAATTCCGAACTCGGAATTCCAAACTTGGAACTCGGAATTCGGAACTCGGAATTTTGAAGTCGGAACTCGGAATTCCGAACATGGAATTCCGAACTTGGAATTCTGAACTCGGAATTCCGAACTTGGAACTCAGAATTCGGAACTCGGAATTCTGAACTCGGAATTCCGAACTTGGAACTCGGAATTCGGAACTCGGAATTTGGAATTCGGAATTCGGAATTCAAAATTCTGAACTCGGAATTCCAAACTTGGAACTCGGAATTCGGAACTCGGAATTCCAAACTTGGAATTGTGAACTCGGAATTCCGAACTTGGAACTCGGAATTCGGAACTCGGAATTTTGAACTCGGAATTCCGAACTTGGAACTCGGAATTCGGAACTCGGAATTCAGAACTCGGAATTCCGAACTTGGAACTCGGAATTCGGAATTTTGAACTCGGAACTCGGAATTCCAAACTTGGAATTCCAAACTTGGAATTCTGAACTCGGAATTCCGAACTTGGAACTCGGAATTCGGAATTTGGAATTTTGAACTCGGAATTCCGAACTTGGAACTCGGAATTCGGAACTCGGAATTTGGAATTCTGAACTCGGAATTCCGAACTTGGAACTCGGAATTCTGAACTCGGAATTCCGAACTCGGAATTCCGAACTTGGAACTCGGAATTCGGAACTCGGAATTCGGAACTCGGAATTTGGAATTCTGAACTCGGAATTCCGAACTCGGAACTCGGAATTTGGAATTCTGAACTCGGAATTCCGAACTCGGAACTCGGAATTCCGAACTCAGAATTCAGAACTCGGAATTCCAAACTTGGAACTCAGAATTCGGAACTCGGAATTTTGAAGTCGGAACTCGGAATTCCGAACTCGGAATTCCGAACTTGGAACTCGGAATTCGGAACTCGGAATTTGGAATTCTGAACTCGGAATTCCGAACTTGGACTCGGAATTCGGAACTCGGAATTCCAAACTTGGAATTGTGAACTCGGAATTCCGAAGTCGGAATTCCGAACTCGGAACTCAGAATTCGGAACTCGGAATTCCGAACTCAGAATTCCGAACTTGGAACTCGGAATTCGGAACTCGGAATTCCGAACTCGGAATTCCGAACTTGGAACTCGGAATTCGGAACTCGGAATTCCGAACTCGGAATTCCGAACTTGGAACTCGGAATTCGGAACTCGGAATTTTGAACTCGGAATTCCGAACTTGGAACTCGGAACTCGGAATTTGGAATTCTGAACTCGGAATTCCAAACTCGGAACTCGGAATTCGGAACTCGGAATTTTGAAGTCGGAACTCGGAATTCCGAACTTGGAACTCGGAATTCGGAACTCGGAATTTGGAATTCTGAACTCGGAATTCCAAACTTGGACTCGGAATTCGGAACTCGGAATTCCGAAGTCGGAATTCCGAACTCGGAACTCGGAATTCGGAACTCGGAATTCTGAACTCGGAATTCCGAACTTGGAACTCGGAATTCGGAACTCGGAATTCCGAACTCGGAATTCCGAACTTGGAACTCGGAATTCGGAACTCGGAATTCCGAACTCGGAATTCCGAACTTGGAACTCGGAATTCGGAACTCGGAATTTTGAACTTGGAACTCGGAATTCGGAACTCGGAATTCCGAACTCGGAATTCCGAACTTGGAACTCGGAATTCGGAACTCGGAATTCCGAACTCGGAATTCCGAACTTGGAACTCGGAATTCCGAACTCGGAATTCCGAACTTGGAACTTGGAATTCCGAACTCGGAATTCCGAACTCGGAATTCCAAACTTGGAACTCGGAATTCCGAACTCGGAATTTTGAACTCGGAATTCCGAACTTGGAACTCGGAATTCCGAACTCGGAATTCCGAACTCGGAATTCCGAACTTGGAACTCGGAATTCGGAACTCGGAATTTGGAATTCTGAACTCGGAATTCCGAACTCGGAACTCGGAATTCTGAACTCGGAATTTGGAATTCTGAACTCGGAATTCCAAATCGGAACTCGGAATTCCGAACTCGGAATTCCAAACTTGGAACTCGGAATTCGGAACTCGGAATTTTGAAGTCGGAACTCGGAATTCCGAACATGGAATTCCGAACTTGGAATTCTGAACTCGGAATTCCGAACTTGGAACTCAGAATTCGGAACTCGGAATTCCGAACTCGGAATTCCGAACTTGGAACTCGGAATTCAGAACTCGGAACTTGGAACTCGGAATTCGGAACTCGGAATTCCGAACTCGGAATTCCGAACTTGGAACTCGGAATTCGGAACTCGGAATTTTGAACTTGGAACTCGGAATTCGGAACTCGGAATTCCGAACTCGGAATTCCGAACTTGGAACTCGGAATTCGGAACTCGGAATTCCGAACTCGGAATTCCGAACTTGGAACTCGGAATTCCGAACTCGGAATTCCGAACTTGGAACTTGGAATTCCGAACTCGGAATTCCGAACTCGGAATTCCAAACTTGGAACTCGGAATTCCGAACTCGGAATTTTGAACTCGGAATTCCGAACTTGGAACTCGGAATTCGGAACTCGGAATTTGGAATTCTGAACTCGGAATTCCGAATTCGGAATTCCGAACTCGGAATTCCGAACTCGGAATTCCGAACTTGGAACTCGGAATTCGGAACTCGGAATTCGGAACTCGGAATTCCGAACTTGGAACTCGGAATTCGGAACTCGGAATTTGGAATTCTGAACTCGGAATTCCGAACTCGGAACTCGGAATTCTGAACTCGGAATTTGGAATTCTGAACTCGGAATTCCAAATCGGAACTCGGAATTCCGAACTCGGAATTCCAAACTTGGAACTCGGAATTCGGAACTCGGAATTTTGAAGTCGGAACTCGGAATTCCGAACATGGAATTCCGAACTTGGAATTCTGAACTCGGAATTCCGAACTTGGAACTCAGAATTCGGAACTCGGAATTCCGAACTCGGAATTCCGAACTTGGAACTCGGAATTCGGAACTCGGAATTTGGAATTTGGAATTCGGAATTCAAAATTCTGAACTCGGAATTCCAAACTTGGAACTCGGAATTCGGAACTCGGAATTCCAAACTTGGAATTGTGAACTCGGAATTCCGAACTTGGAACTCGGAATTCGGAACTCGGAATTCAGAACTCGGAATTCCGAACTTGGAACTCGGAATTCGGAATTTTGAACTCGGAACTCGGAATTCCAAACTTGGAATTCCAAACTTGGAATTCTGAACTCGGAATTCCGAACTTGGAACTCGGAATTCGGAATTTGGAATTTTGAACTCGGAATTCCGAACTTGGAACTCGGAATTCGGAACTCGGAATTTGGAATTCTGAACTCGGAATTCCAAACTTGGAACTCGGAATTCGGAACTCGGAATTTGGAATTCTGAACTCGGAATTCCGAACTCGGAATTCCGAACTTGGAACTCGGAATTCGGAACTCGGAATTCGGAACTCGGAATTTGGAATTCTGAACTCGGAATTCCGAACTCGGAACTCGGAATTTGGAATTCTGAACTCGGAATTCCGAACTCGGAACTCAGAATTCCGAACTCAGAATTCCGAACTCGGAATTCCAAACTTGGAACTCGGAATTCGGAACTCGGAATTTGGAATTCTGAACTCGGAATTCCGAACTTGGACTCGGAATTCGGAACTCGGAATTCCAAACTTGGAATTGTGAACTCGGAATTCCGAAGTCGGAATTCCGAACTCGGAACTCAGAATTCGGAACTCGGAATTCCGAACTCAGAATTCCGAACTTGGAACTCGGAATTCGGAACTCGGAATTCCGAACTCGGAATTCCGAACTTGGAACTCGGAATTCGGAACTCGGAATTCCGAACTCGGAATTCCGAACTTGGAACTCGGAATTCGGAACTCGGAATTTTGAACTCGGAATTCCGAACTTGGAACTCGGAACTCGGAATTTGGAATTCTGAACTCGGAATTCCAAACTCGGAACTCGGAATTCGGAACTCGGAATTTTGAAGTCGGAACTCGGAATTCCGAACTTGGAACTCGGAATTCGGAACTCGGAATTCCGAACTCGGAATTCCGAACTTGGAACTCGGAATTCGGAACTCGGAATTCCGAACTCGGAATTCCGAACTTGGAACTCGGAATTCGGAACTCGGAATTTTGAACTCGGAATTCCGAACTTGGAACTCGGAACTCGGAATTTGGAATTCTGAACTCGGAATTCCAAACTCGGAACTCGGAATTCGGAACTCGGAATTTTGAAGTCGGAACTCGGAATTCCGAACTTGGAACTCGGAATTCGGAACTCGGAATTTGGAATTCTGAACTCGGAATTCCGAACTTGGACTCGGAATTCGGAACTCGGAATTCCGAAGTCGGAATTCCGAACTCGGAACTCGGAATTCGGAACTCGGAATTCTGAACTCGGAATTCCGAACTTGGAACTCGGAATTCGGAACTCGGAATTCCGAACTCGGAATTCCGAACTTGGAACTCGGAATTCGGAACTCGGAATTCCGAACTCGGAATTCCGAACTTGGAACTCGGAATTCGGAACTCGGAATTTTGAACTTGGAACTCGGAATTCGGAACTCGGAATTCCGAACTCGGAATTCCGAACTCGGAACTCGGAATTCGGAACTCGGAATTCCGAACTCGGAATTCCGAACTTGGAACTCGGAATTCCGAACTCGGAATTCCGAACTTGGAACTTGGAATTCCGAACTCGGAATTCCGAACTCGGAATTCCAAACTTGGAACTCGGAATTCCGAACTCGGAATTTTGAACTCGGAATTCCGAACTTGGAACTCGGAATTCGGAACTCGGAATTTGGAATTCTGAACTCGGAATTCCGAACTCGGAATTCGGAATTCCGAACTCGGAATTCCGAACTCGGAATTCCGAACTTGGAACTCGGAATTCGGAACTCGGAATTCCGAACTCGGAATTCCGAACTTGGAACTCGGAATTCGGAACTCGGAATTTGGAATTCTGAACTCGGAATTCCGAACTCGGAACTCGGAATTCTGAACTCGGAATTTGGAATTCTGAACTCGGAATTCCAAATCGGAACTCGGAATTCCGAACTCGGAATTCCAAACTTGGAACTCGGAATTCGGAACTCGGAATTTTGAAGTCGGAACTCGGAATTCCGAACATGGAATTCCGAACTTGGAATTCTGAACTCGGAATTCCGAACTTGGAACTCAGAATTCGGAACTCGGAATTCCGAACTCGGAATTCCGAACTTGGAACTCGGAATTCGGAACTCGGAATTTGGAATTCGGAATTCGGAATTCAAAATTCTGAACTCGGAATTCCAAACTTGGAACTCGGAATTCGGAACTCGGAATTCCAAACTTGGAATTGTGAACTCGGAATTCCGAACTTGGAACTCGGAATTCGGAACTCGGAATTTTGAACTCGGAATTCCGAACTTGGAACTCGGAATTCGGAACTCGGAATTTGGAATTCTGAACTCGGAATTCCGAACTCGGAATTCTGAACTCGGAATTCCGAACTCGGAATTCGGAACTCGGAATTCGGAACTCGGAATTCCAAACTCGGAATTCCGAACTTGGAACTCGGAATTCGGAACTCGGAATTCCGAACTCGGAATTCCGAACTTGGAACTCGGAATTCGGAACTCGGAATTTGGAATTCTGAACTCGGAATTCCGAACTCGGAACTCGGAATTCGGAACTCGGAATTTGGAATTCTGAACTCGGAATTCCGAACTTGGAACTCAGAATTCGGAACTCGGAATTCCGAACTCGGAATTCCGAACTTGGAACTCGGAATTCGGAACTCGAAATTCCGAACTCGGAATTCCGAACTTGGAACTCAGAATTCGGAACTCGGAATTTGGAATTCTGAACTCGGAATTCCGAAGTTGGAATTCTGAACTTGGAATTCTGAACTTGGAATTCTGAACTCGGAATTCTGAACTCGGAATTCCGAACTCGGAATTCGGAACTTGGAACTCGGAATTTGGAATTCTGAACTCGGAATTCCGAACTTGGAACTCGGAATTCGGAACTCGGAATTTGGAATTCTGAACTCGGAATTCCAAACTTGGAACTCGGAATTCGGAACTCGGAATTCAGAACTCGGAATTCCGAACTTGGAACTCGGAATTCGGAATTTTGAACTCGGAACTCGGAATTCCAAACTTGGAATTCCAAACTTGGAATTCTGAACTCGGAATTCCGAACTTGGAACTCGGAATTCGGAATTTGGAATTTTGAACTCGGAATTCCGAACTTGGAACTCGGAATTCTGAACTCGGAATTCCGAACTCGGAATTCCGAACTTGGAACTCGGAATTCGGAACTCGGAATTCGGAACTCGGAATTTGGAATTCTGAACTCGGAATTCCGAACTCGGAACTCGGAATTTGGAATTCTGAACTCGGAATTCCGAACTCGGAACTCGGAATTCCGAACTCAGAATTCCGAACTCGGAATTCCAAACTTGGAACTCAGAATTCGGAACTCGGAATTTTGAAGTCGGAACTCGGAATTCCGAACTTGGAATTCCGAACTTGGAATTCTGAACTCGGAATTCCGAACTTGGAACTCGGAATTCCGAACTCGGAATTCCGAACTCGGAATTCCGAACTTGGAACTCGGAATTCGGAACTCGGAATTTGGAATTCTGAACTCGGAATTCCGAACTTGGACTCGGAATTCGGAACTCGGAATTCCAAACTTGGAATTGTGAACTCGGAATTCCGAAGTCGGAATTCCGAACTCGGAACTCAGAATTCGGAACTCGGAATTCCGAACTCAGAATTCCGAACTTGGAACTCGGAATTCGGAACTCGGAATTCCGAACTCGGAATTCCGAACTTGGAACTCGGAATTCGGAACTCGGAATTCCGAACTCGGAATTCCGAACTTGGAACTCGGAATTCGGAACTCGGAATTTTGAACTCGGAATTCCGAACTTGGAACTCGGAATTCGGAACTCGGAACTCGGAATTCGGAACTCGGAATTCCGAACTCGGAATTCCGAACTTGGAACTCGGAATTCGGAACTCGGAATTTGGAATTCTGAACTCGGAATTCCGAACTCGGAACTCGGAATTCTGAACTCGGAATTTGGAATTCTGAACTCGGAATTCCGAACTCGGAACTCGGAATTCCGAACTCGGAATTCCGAACTCGGAATTCCAAACTTGGAACTCGGAATTCAGAACTCGGAATTTTGAAGTCGGAACTCGGAATTCCGAACATGGAATTCCGAACTTGGAACTCGGAATTCGGAACTCGGAATTTGGAATTCTGAACTCAGAATTCCGAACTTGGACTCGGAATTCGGAACTCGGAATTCCAAACTTGGAATTGTGAACTCGGAATTCCGAAGTCGGAATTCCGAACTCGGAACTCGGAATTCGGAATTCGGAATTCTGAACTCGGAATTCCAAACTTGGAACTCGGAATTCGGAACTCGGAATTCGGAACTCGGAATTCCGAACTTGGAACTCGGAATTCGGAACTCGGAATTTGGAATTCTGAACTCGGAATTCCGAACTTGGACTCGGAATTCGGAACTCGGAATTCCAAACTTGGAATTGTGAACTCGGAATTCCGAAGTCGGAATTCCGAACTCGGAACTCAGAATTCGGAATTCGGAATTCTGAACTCGGAATTCCAAACTTGGAACTCGGAATTCGGAACTCGGAATTTTGAACTCGGAATTCCGAACTTGGAACTCGGAACTCGGAATTTGGAATTCTGAACTCGGAATTCCAAACTCGGAACTTGGAACTCGGAATTCGGAACTCGGAATTTTGAACTCGGAATTCCGAACTTGGAACTCGGAATTCGGAACTCGGAATTTGGAATTCTGAACTCGGAATTCCGAACTCGGAATTCGGAATTCCGAACTCGGAATTCCAAACTCGGAATTCCGAACTTGGAACTCGGAATTCGGAACTCGGAATTCCGAACTCGGAATTCCGAACTTGGAACTCGGAATTCGGAACTCGGAATTTGGAATTCTGAACTCGGAATTCCGAACTCGGAACTCGGAATTCTGAACTCGGAATTTGGAATTCTGAACTCGGAATTCCAAATCGGAACTCAGAATTCCGAACTCGGAATTCCAAACTTGGAACTCGGAATTCGGAACTCGGAATTTTGAAGTCGGAACTCGGAATTCCGAACATGGAATTCCGAACTTGGAATTCTGAACTCGGAATTCCGAACTTGGAACTCAGAATTCGGAACTCGGAATTCCGAACTCGGAATTCCGAACTTGGAACTCGGAATTCGGAACTCGGAATTTGGAATTCGGAATTCGGAATTCGGAATTCAAAATTCTGAACTCGGAATTCCAAACTTGGAACTCGGAATTCGGAACTCGGAATTCCAAACTTGGAATTGTGAACTCGGAATTCCGAAGTCGGAATTCCGAACTCGGAACTCGGAATTCGGAATTCGGAACTCGGAATTCCGAACTCGGAATTCCGAACTTGGAACTCGGAATTCGGAACTCGGAATTTTGAACTCGGAATTCCGAACTTGGAACTCGGAATTCGGAACTCGGAATTTGGAATTCTGAACTCGGAATTCCGAACTCGGAATTCTGAACTCGGAATTCCGAACTCGGAATTCCGAACTTGGAACTCGGAATTCGGAACTTGGAATTTGGAATTCGGAACTCGGAATTCCGAACTCGGAACTCGGAATTCGGAACTCGGAATTTGGAATTCTGAACTCGGAATTCCGAACTTGGAACTCAGAATTCGGAACTCGGAATTCCGAACTCGGAATTCCGAACTTGGAACTCGGAATTCGGAACTCGAAATTCCGAACTCGGAATTCCGAACTTGGAACTCAGAATTCGGAACTCGGAATTTGGAATTCTGAACTCGGAATTTTGAAGTCGGAACTCGGAATTCCGAACTTGGAACTCGGAATTCGGAACTCGGAATTCCAAACTCGGAATTCCGAACTTGGAACTCAGAATTCGGAACTCGGAATTTGGAATTCTGAACTCGGAATTTTGAAGTCGGAACTCGGAATTCCGAACTTGGAACTCGGAATTCGGAACTCGAAATTCCGAACTCGGAATTCCGAACTTGGAACTCAGAATTCGGAACTCGGAATTTGGAATTCGGAACTCGGAATTTTGAAGTCGGAACTCGGAATTCCGAACTTGGAACTCGGAATTCGGAACTCGGAATTCCAAACTCGGAATTCCGAACTTGGAACTCGGAATTCGGAACTCGGAATTTGGAATTCTGAACTCGGAATTCCGAACTTGGACTCGGAATTCGGAACTCGGAATTCCAAACTTGGAATTGTGAACTCGGAATTCCGAACTCGGAATTCCGAACTCGGAACTCGGAATTCGGAACTCGGAATTCCGAACTCGGAATTCCGAACTTGGAACTCGGAATTCGGAACTCGGAATTCCGAACTCGGAATTCCGAACTTGGAACTCGGAATTCGGAACTCGGAATTCCGAACTCGGAATTCCGAACTTGGAACTCGGAATTCGGAACTCGGAATTTTGAACTCGGAATTCCGAACTTGGAACTCGGAATTCGGAACTCGGAATTTGGAATTCTGAACTCGGAATTCCGAACTCGGAACTCGGAATTCGGAACTCGGAATTCGGAACTCGGAATTCCGAACTTGGAACTCGGAATTCGGAACTCGGAATTCCGAACTTGGAACTCGGAATTCGGAACTCGGAATTTGGAATTCTGAACTCGGAATTCCGAACTCGGAACTCGGAATTCTGAACTCGGAATTTGGAATTCTGAACTCGGAATTCCGAACTCGGAACTCGGAATTCCGAACTCGGAATTCCGAACTCGGAATTCCAAACTTGGAACTCGGAATTCGGAACTCGGAATTTTGAAGTCGGAACTCGGAATTCCGAACATGGAATTCCGAACTTGGAATTCTGAACTCGGAATTCCGAACTTGGAATTGTGAACTCGGAATTCCGAAGTCGGAATTCCGAACTCGGAACTCGGAATTCGGAATTCGGAATTCTGAACTCGGAATTCCAAACTTGGAACTCGGAATTCGGAACTCGGAATTCCGAACTTGGAACTCGGAATTCGGAATTCCAAAGTTGGAATTCCGAACTCGGAACTCGGAATTTGGAATTCTGAACTCGGAATTCCGAACTTGGAACTCGGAATTCGGAACTCGGAATTTTGAACTTGGAACTCGGAATTCCGAACTTGGAATTCTGAACTTGGAATTCTAAACTCGGAATTCCGAACTTGGAACTCGGAATTCTGAACTCGGAATTTGGAATTCTGAACTCGGAATTCCGAACTTGGAACTCGGAATTCGGAATTTTGAACTCGGAATTCCGAACTTGGAATTCTGAACTCTTTTGATATACAAGACAAATCAACTTGGACAAACTGAATTTGCAAAAGACCCTCAATCAGTCAAAAGATCATGGAGTACTCATTCCCAATTACCAGAGTCCACTGCAACAGTTTTGCCAAAAAAGCACTAAGAGTCACAAACTTTATTCTATGCAACTTCTTCTCTAGAAACACCAAACTACTAACCAGAGCATACAAAACATTTGTCAGACCAATTCTTGAATACAGCTCACCTGTATGGAATCCACAATGCACAACTGACATTAATACAATTGAAGGAGTCCACAAATACTGTACTTCACAAAAAGAGTCCTCCACTCCTCCTGACACAACAAATTACCTTACTCCTCCAGACTTCAATTACTATGTTTAGAAAATTTACAGCTATGTTGCCTCCAAACGGATTTAACAGTTGTTCATAAAATCATACATCACAACGTACTCCCTGTTAGCGACTACGTCACCTTTAACAACAACCCTAGCGTACGCAATAGATACAAACTAAATGTAAATCACTCCAAACTAGACTGCAGAAAATATGATTTCAGCAATAAGAGTGGTCAACACCTGGAATTCACTACCGGACTTTGTTGTTTCCTCCCCCAATCCCAAAATCGTCAACCTTAGGTTGTCTACAACAGACCTCTCCCCTTTTCTAAGAGGTCTGTAAGGGGCATGCAGGTGCACCTTTGTGCCTACCTTTCCTGTCCTAATGTCATTTTATCTTTTCTATCTCTACTTTATACTTATATTATGCTAAACGATACAATACTATATTTGTATGACAAATAAATGAAATAAATAAATAAATAAAATAAATAAACTTGTTCAAAGCTTCCTAAACTATGTGGTCATGTATGTTAGATGGCAGGTGACTCAGATGTGTTTTATTTCCCTTTCCTGTGGGATCTTTTGTGCTATGAAATGCACAGGAAAAGAAGAGAAGGAAGCTTTACATTATATTTCTTATTTTGCTTACAGGAGAATACTGAGGGTGTATTCAACAAGACTTGTTCTGTCAGCTACAGCTCCTATCGAAATGTCTTCCCCGTCTGGACCCTGGGGCGCTTTTCGTCCCTATATCCTGCCAGCCCCCTTTCAGGCAAATGCTCAACAAAGGCAAGAAATAGGAGGAAAATATTGGTTGCAGAAATGACCAACGGACATAGTCCAGGATTTGCTGCTCTGTAAATGTGGGGTTTGTAACCAACCTTAAGGGAACATCCCACCTGTTTGTCTGAGGTTCTTTTTGAGACAGGAACTTGAGGCCAATTAAAATACTCTTTTCCAAGGAACCAGTGAAGAGAGAAATCAGTGAAAACCTGCTACTGCCCTGTTGTTATTGCTCCTTATAAGGTATCTCTAAATTTAGCTACATTTAGGTTAGATGGAGAGATCTCTAGATTGCAGTCCTTAGTTTGTAGCTTGCAGGCAGAAGTGGAAAGATTGTCCCAGCCACGTGCTGTAATGCAGCCATGTGTGCAGCCTCCACTTCCACAGCGCCCCCCGAGGAGGAGGGCTGTTTGGACAACTGTTGGTTCAGGAAGATTACGTGCAGTTGAACAAAAACATAACAATTTTGGTCTCTCTGTATCCAACTCCTATAATGTTCTTGCGGATTTAAATAGTAAGGATGTTGTAGATATTAGCAAGGCCCCTCAGGCGGAGAATGAGGGGATGTTCAAAGGAGAAGTTGTTGTAAATGAGGAACATAGTGTCACCAAACCAAGTCCAGTTAGTAGAAATAAAGAGAGGACACATGTTCTTGTGGGTGACTCGATTGTCAGAGGTGTTGATTTGGGACAGAGGAAGGATGTGGTGAAGGTGATGAGGTGTCTTCCAGGAGCCACTGCCTACAGGGACAGGAGGCGGATTACAAACATTGTCAGGGCTGTGAGTAAAGGTAATAAAGTTGATGTGGTGGTGCATCTTGGCACAAACGATCTGTCCCAGAGAAATGTTAATCTAGTAAAAAGAGATTTTCAAAGTCTAAGTGTGGAGCTGGGTAAAATAACTGATTCAGTGACTTTCTCAGAGGTGTTACCGGTTTGTGGCCAGGAGGGTAAAACAAGTTGTATCAGAGAGTTTAATGTGTGGTTAAGGCAGTGGTGTAAAGCTGAAGGTTTTGGTTATGTAAGTCATGATGTCAGTAGATGGTCTAATAGGGAGTTGTTTAAGAGGGATGGTTTGCATCCATCATACAGAGGTACCCAGGTGCTCGGTGAGGAATTCAGAGCTTTTTTGGACAGGCATTTAAACTAGGTAAAGGGGACAGAGATGTACCAAATGTGGAGGATTTCTGTCCCCGACCAATGAGGATACATCAGTTTCTGGAAGCTTATGAAAAGGGAGCTGAAAATAAAATAGATGTAGTTGTTGATGATAAGGGGCAAACTAATAATGAAAATAATGTTCTTCGGGTAATGTGCACGAATGCTCGAAGCTTGAGCAACAAGCTCTGTGAGTTAATGGCCATAATATCTAGAGATAATTTGGATCTGGTTGCCATAACTGAGACATGGTTTAAGGATTCCAATGAATGGGAAATATCCATACCAGGATATACACTGTATAGGAAGGATAGAATAGAGAGAAGGGGAGGTGGAGTAGCCATTTATGTTAAAGAAAGTCTAAAAACAATACTAATTCAAAATACATGTAAAGATCTGGAGACCCTCTGGATTTGCATGCAAAATAAAGACGGTTCTGTCATTAGAATTGGGGTGATCTATAGGCCTCCAGGGCAATCTGAGGAATATGACAACAAGATGGTGGATGAGATTACCCTAATGGCAGTAAAGGGAGATATTGTGGTTATGGGTGATTTCAACATGCCTGATGTTGACTGGAATATCCTCAGTGCCCTTACATGCAAAAGTAAGAATATAGTAGAGGCCTTTACAGGAGCAGCTATGGCACAGCTAGTTAAGACACCAACTAGAGGGGAGAATATTCTAGATTTAGTTTTTACAAATGGGAATCGGGTTTCAGAGGTCAAGGTGGGAGAAAATTTAGGTTGCAGCGACCATCTATGTTTGTGGTTTGATGTAAAAACTGATTGTGAGCAATCCTATACTGCAACCAAAGTATTGGATTTCAGAAAAACAAATTTTAATGCAATGGGGGAATATTTAAATAATGAATTAAAGGGGAGGGATAAAATGGCAGGAGCGAGCACCCAGTGGACTGTATTAAAAAAGGCCATCTTAAAAGCCACAAGACTTTATGTAAAGCAAGTAACTAAAGGTAAAAGGAAGAAGAAACCGCTATGGTTTAGCAATGATGTAAGGGCTATAGTCAATGAAAAAAAGGCTGCCTATAGGAGGTATAAAGAGTCTGGAAGCATAGCTGATAGAGAGGTGTATAAAATGAGACAGAAGGAGGCGAAACAGATAATATATGCTGCTAAAGCCTCAAAAGAGGAAGAAATAGCAAAATCTGTAAAGAAGGGGGATAAAACCTTCTTCAGATATATTAGTGATAGGAAGAAGAAAAACTGCAGCATCACAAAGCTTAGTACCGGGAATAATACATGCATTAATGGGAATAAGGAGATCGCTGACCATTTCAATAGCTACTTCTGTTCAGTTTTCTCAAAGGACACCTTACAAAATAATACTATAGAGGGATATAGCATTGCTTCCAGCTGTACGGATTCAGCTCCAGTGATCTTAGAAGCCGATGTCTTAGAAGAACTTAAAAGATTAAAGATAAATAAGGCAATGGGTCCAGATGGCATCCATCCCAGAGTTCTTAAAGAACTCAGATCTGTCATTGCTACCCCCCTGACTGATTTGTTTAACCAATCCCTGTTAACAGGAGATGTTCCTGAGGATTGGAGAATGGCCAGTGTTGTGCCTATCCACAAGAAGGGCAGTAGAGAAGAAGCTGGAAACTACAGGCCAGTTAGCTTGACATCAGTTGTAGTTAAAATGATGGAGACTCTACTCAAAAAGAGGATAAATCAGCATCTAAAAAACAATAACTTATTGGACCCAAATCAGCATGGCTTTACTGAAGGCAAATCGTGTCAGACTAATCTCATTGAGTTTTTTGACTATGTCACAAAGGTGTTGGATCAAGGTGGTGCCGTGGATATTGCCTATCTGGACTTCAGCAAAGCCTTTGATACGGTTCCACATAAAGAGCTGATAGATAAATTAGTGAAGATTGGACTTAATCCCTGGATAGTTCAGTGGATTTCAAGCTGGCTGAAGCATAGACATCAGAGAGTTATTGTTAATGGCGAGTATTCTGAGCAGAGACAGGTTACAAGCGGTGTGCCACAAGGGTCTGTTCTGGGTCCTATTCTTTTTAATATGTTTGTGAGTGACATAGGGGAAGGTTTGGTAGGGAAGGTTTGCCTATTTGCCGATGACTCTAAAGCAGCGGTCCCCAAACTACGGCCCGGGGGCCGGATGCGGCCCGCTGAGGCAATTTATCCGGCCCGCGGCAGCCCACGAGATTTTATCAATAGATATAATAAGCTCCCGAATCTCCTGTCAACTCACCGCAGTCTGCTGCTGAGCGAGGAGGCGGTACAGAGGCAAGGGGCGGGGAGGATAGGAGCGAGATAGAGAGAGAGGGAGAGAGAGAAAGAGGGAGAGCTACAAAGAGGGAGAGAGAAAGAGAATGAGTGAGAGAAAGAGAGAGAGAGAGGGACAGAGAAAGAAAGAGAGAGAGAAAGAGGGAGAGATAGAGAGGAAGAGAGAAAGGGAGATAGATGGAAAGAGTGAGAGAGAGAGAGAGAAAAGAGAAAAATTAGAAAATGATGGAGGGAAAATGAGGGAGAGGAAAATGAAAAAAATGAAAGAGAAGGAAGAAAAGAGAGAGGGAAGGAGAAATGGAGAGGAGGGAGGGAGGGAAGGAAG
The DNA here is from genome assembly GCF_031021105.1 of Erythrolamprus reginae. NCBI lineage: Eukaryota > Metazoa > Chordata > Lepidosauria > Squamata > Dipsadidae > Erythrolamprus > Erythrolamprus reginae. The sequence continues at coordinate 321,928 of NW_027248818.1, read as the reverse complement.
GAAGGAGAAATGGAGGGAGTTTGTTGATTTAAGTTTAAATTTACTTGTTAATAAAGAAGTATAAATTACTTTATTACTTAATTATTTAATTACTTCTTTATTTTAAATATTGTATTTGTTCCCATTTTGTTTTTTACTTCAAATAAGATTTGTGCAGTGTGCACAGGGATTTGTTCATAGGTTTTTTTTATAGTCCGGCCCTCCAACAGTCTGAGGGACAGTAAACTGGCCCCCTGTGTAAAAAGTTTGGGGACCCTTGCTCTAAAGTGTGCAATAGGGTTGATATTCCTGGAGGGGTCTGTAATATGGTAAATGATTTAGCGTTACTAGATAAATGGTCAAAGCAATGGAAACTGCAGTTTAATGTTTCCAAATGTAAAATAATGCACTTGGGGAAAAGGAATCCTAAATCTGAGTATTGCATTGGCAGTTCTGTGTTAGCAAAAACTTCAGAAGAGAAGGATTTAGGGGTAGTGATTTCTGACAGTCTCAAAATGGGTGAGCAGTGTGGTCGGGCAGTAGGAAAGGCAAGTAGGATGCTTGGCTGCATAGCTAGAGGTATAACAAGCAGGAAGAGGGAGATTGTGATCCCCTTATATAGAGCGCTGGTGAGACCACATTTGGAGTACTGTGTTCAGTTCTGGAGACCTCACCTACAAAAAGATATTGACAAAATTGAACGGGTCCAAAGACGGGCTACAAGAATGGTGGAAGGTCTGAAGTATAAAACGTATCAGGAAAGACTTAATGAACTCAATCTGTATAGTCTGGAAGACAGAAGGAAAAGGGGGGACATGATCGAAACATTTAAATATGTTAAAGGGTTAAATAGGGTTCAGGAGGGAAGTGTTTTTAACAGGAAAGTGAACACAAGAACAAGGGGACACAATCTGAAGTTAGTTGGGGGAAAGATCAAAGGCAACATGAGAAAGTATTATTTTACTGAAAGAGTAGTAGATCCTTGGAACAAACTTCCAGCAGATGTGGTTGGTAAATCCACAGTAACCGAATTTAAACATGCCTGGGATAAACATATATCCATTGTAAGATAAAATACAGGAAATAGTAAAAGGGCAGACTAGATGGACCATGGGGTCTTTTTCTGCCGTCAGTCTTCTATGTTTCTATGTTTCTATTTAGAAGAAAAGAGCCCTAATCTGGAAAAGACAAACACATCTGAAGAAGAATGCAAATAGGGAGTCTTGAAGGCTTGTGGAACTTTGCTCTTCTGACTAGTTGAAGCTCCCTTCTTTTAAGTAGAAATAAGAGGAAAAATATTAGCCACTTTTATTCTCTCTAGTCACTTCTATGCCCTATTTGGACAAAACCCTAACCCTAAGATTTCCCCCCTTCTTTCTTCCTTTTAATATTTTTAAAAATATCCCTACTTCCTTTTGCATTTTTTCTTTATCTCTCTATATTTCATCCCTGTCCACTATTTCTCCCCCACGCCTTGAAGAATTTGTTTTATTAAGATCCTTATTAAATAGTTTTCAATTCCTCTGGATCTCTGCTTTTTAAGTGCTTCACTTTTATATGTATGATCCAAGTTTTCTGACTTTTCATTCATCATAGGTTTGCTTTAATTTTTAAAATATTTGTAATCTTTTATGTCCTTAGTTTTAATTTTCAATTTTTCCTTGGTTCTCTCAACTCATTATCAAAAAGATCATATTTGTAAACAGCATGCAAAATATAGTGTATTAACACTTTGTTTGGATAAACAGGAATTATCCAAATAACATTAGTTTTCAGACTAATCCCTAGCCTGATCTACTGCAGATAGTTGTGTAAGCTAAAAACCAAAAATTCCTATACTAGTAGAGGCTATTTTATATTAAGGAATATAAATAACATTAGGGAAATATGACCTGGTTCATCCACAGTTTTTATAGGTAGGTTTTAGAAAAATTAAAAGACATCAGGTGAAATTTCCTCCCCTTCTTTTCTTAAATATGGATTTTCCCCCTTTCCCTTCATTTTTAAAGGGAATGCTTATTTTCCCCGAATCAGATGGGGTTCTCCAATAGATCAACATGCATGCATGCATGCATACATATTGTATTTCCCTGAAAATAAGACCTTGTCTTGTATTTTTTGGGACCCTAAGCCTTATTGCCATGCACTCAAAAGCCCAATTGGCCATATTATCAGGAGATGTCTTACTTTGGGGGAAACATGTAGAAAAGAAGGGCAAATGGAAGGCTTAGAGAATTCTGAGAAAAGTCCATAAATATTGCATTTTCTTCTAATACTAGAACTTGAAGCATTGTATAATGGTTAGAGTATCTTATTTATTTAGTTTGATTTGTGTGGCTAACCACACAAATCTAACTTTGGTTAACTAACATCCAGTTAAAAAACAGATTAAAACCTATGAGCTCTAAAAATTGGGGCTTGTTTTAAGGTGTATTTTTATGACTTAATTATCCTGCCTCCAAGCATTTGAGGGCACATTGAAAATACTTTAATTAATCGATAATTACTGAAAAGCAGTTGTTTACGTTCTAAAATTTTTTAAAAATAAAAAACCAAGCAAAACTGCCCACACGTTTACTGCTGGCACAGTTGTATCTACATCTGGAAGAGTTTTGAGGGTGCAACCAAAATAGCTATCAAGTAAACTAAACAGCAGACTCAAATTGTACCCTTGATTGCTTTTGATTACTTTTGAACACGTCACAAAAATTCTCCTCACAAAGGAGTGACGGAGAAGAGAGAGCGCCTTCCCACGAATCCCCCCATCCTCCTGCGAGAGACCCCACCCCACCCCGCCGAAGGGAGTCCCCCTCCTCCTCAGAGTTAAGCGGGGGCCCTCTCTCAGGTTTGAGCGGAGACACCCACACCCCAAAGCGATGGAAATCCATGCCGGCCCTTTCCCTCCCCCCATCTCCCGAAGCAAGCGGTGGTGCCTCTGAGTGTGTGCAGAGCGTGCGCCGTTCCACACCCCCCACCCCCCCACTCGCTCCCAACCATCTGTGGGGCCAACTCACCTGGGAATATGGGTGGCCGTCCGCCTTGCGGGAAGAGGCGAAGGACAATAAACGGGAAGCCGGCAATGCTATGTCTGCCTCGGGGTTGCCCTCTCCGAATTCCCTTCTGGCAGCGCTGTTATGGCGCGGCCTGAGGAAATACGTCTCTGAGGTGGAGGGGAGCGCTCGGGGGACGTACAGGGATCCCTCCTGCCTCATTGAGGAGGCCTCCATTGAGCTTCCCTAGAAAAGGAGCAGCGCCCGAGTTGGGACGGAGCGGAGGAATGCTCTGTGATGGAAGCGGCTGCTGGTCTTCGGGCTGTGGCGAATTCATACCCAGCATCACCGGGGTCTTGTTGCCCGTGGTGGGGCGAACCAAAGGCTCGAGCTGTGCAGGCCTCATGTTCCTCAAGTGATGGAAAGACTCCCCGCCCAGTTTATGGGGGGAGGGAGCTTCATTGTTAATTGGCATTAGTTTCCATGTCCTGGATACCTCAACGAAACGCAAAAACTTTCTCCGAGCTCCATGTGAAGCGACACCTCTCCCACTTCTTTTCCTATATTTATTATATTGTATTGTATTGTATTGTATTGTATTATTATATTATATTATATTATATTATATTATATTATATTATATTTTTCTAGCTTTGCCTCCCCTTCCCCTGCTGCTCTCAGGTTCCCTTCAGTTCCCTCCCGGGCTTTAAGCCCCCTCTCCCCCTCCCCCTCCACTGCTCTCTTTCACCCACAGGCAACACGCAACCACAACAACGCACCAACAATAATCCATCCATGCCTTTGTCTTATGAACACGGGATTCCCAAATAGGCACACACACACACGTGTACAAAACCAGGAGGGGGGAGGCTTGTATCTCTCTCCCTCCCAGGAGGGGTCCCCAAACGCCCCCCTCCGCCAGCCCTGTACAGGGAACCCCCAGTAATGCCGCCATCAGCATTTTTCCTGGAGGGAAATCCTGGGTTGGAGGGAGGGGGACACTGCGGTCACCCACCCTTTGCTTGGCGACGTTGGATGCTTCTGAAGAGCATCCAAATGTTCCTGCCACCAAGTGGGAAAAAAGCCCCAAAGGAAAGAAATTCCCGCGCTGGCTGTGATTGTGGCTTGGAGGAGACAGAAAGCCCCCCCCCCCATCCTTGCAAGATTCCCCCTCCTTCCCTCTCTCCCTCCCACGGCTACCTGCCATCTGGTGGGACCCCCTTCCTGGAGATGCTCCTCCCGGCCCCTCCCTCCCTGCTAGACCCCCCCCCCTGCAGCCCTTGGCTGGGGGAGGGGTGTCTCGGTGCAAAGGGTGGGGAGAGGAGACGGACGCCAGGGAAGCCTTCCCTCCCTTCCCCTCTCCGTGCCTTTTTATTAGGCTGGGGAGCGAGAAAAGCAGAGATGGGCAAAAGGCGAACGCGCACGCTCAGCTCTCTTTTGAGGCTAAATTGCTGCCAGGGCAGCGCTGGCTGCGGAGGGCGCCCCCTGGTGGCTCGCCACCGGCACGGCAGCCCCCCTTGGGAACCAGAGGCAAGAGAGACGCGGAACTGAGATCTGACGGGTGGAGGGAGTGGATGACGGGTCACCAAGGGGCTCATTTCGGCTCACGAGAAAGCCCCAACGCCATTTGACACCGAGCAGTTCACGGAGAGTCCGCATTATCTACGCCTGATGGAGGCGCAGCGCAAGCGTTAAGGCAGAGGGGTATGAAGTCCTAGAGCGGAAAGGAGTTCCGGTTTCCTTCCTTCCTCGCGAAAGACCCTCCCTTTTCCCTACGCTGAATTGCTGGGGGGATTTGGTGTGAAGGCCCTGCTGGAAGCGATTAAAAATACTCCTTCTACAAATAATGATGCATTTGTGACTCTTAACTCTGGGGGAGAATTATCTCTATCCCACTTTCTCATAACTCATTAAAATGTCAAGGTGATGAGCAATGTTCCCTCTAAATTTTTTTTGGTGTGGGTGGAAAAGTATAGTGTCTGAGCGGCACATTAGGTGAGTCCTTCAGGACTGGGCGGCATAGAAGTCAAATTTAATTAATTAACTAATTTTCATGCCTGGGCGGCGCTATGTATTTTGTCAATAGTTAATGAATCTAACCATAGAGGTTCTCAAATTCTGAAACAGATTCCTAAAAAGATAAACAAATTGATGCAGCCCACTTTATGAATAAATTAATATTTTCAATGGCATAAGGGCTTGGCAAGGAAATACTTTTAAATTTTATGTTATAATGTATGTTAAATAAAACCATTACAGAATGGTATAAGTTAATTTTCAAATATTTATTTTATTTAAAATATGTTTATGACTATGTTTTGATGGGATGAATGAACTTGCTTACTTTTGTTGACATCTGAATTTTATTCCTTGTTCTGATCAATGTCTGATCATTGCAAAAAAAACCCCTGAGTCGCAGAAGTAGAAATGCCACAGACCTTTATCAGCACTCTCCTTCCATTGATTATTAGGATTGGGTAAGAAGCTTTCTGAAAAATACCTAAAAATGTTTCCATGCTAAAAAGCCAAAAATGTAAAAAATGATTTGGAATAGTAAATTTCACTATTAAAAAGTCACTCAAAAGATTATGGAATTACCAGAATGTTAGTGGAGATACAGGACACAAACATTTCAGACAGAAGCAATGCACAGTAACATTTGTTATCATAATTTAAATGATTTAGTTGGCAGCTCACACACTTCTTACCGCTACTAAAAAAAGAAGCATAGCAATGCCAAAAATTCCAAATTTGATTATCATGTCTGAAACAAATCTTTTTTAAAAATTCCTACATACCACTTCCAAACCAATGTTGAACTTCTTACTTTATAGAGAAGAAAATAATTGCTAGCTTTGTTTTCCAAAACCCATAAACATTGAAAGAATTTCTGTCTCCTCTTATACATTCTGTGCAGTATTTAGGAGAACAGTATCTAACATATATGGGAACATAATAGTTAAACTTTACCGAGAAGTCAGTCCCTTGTTCAAGACAGCCTATCCATGTGAGCTGAGCATAGGTTTACAAATACTGTCTTTCTAAATAAAACCATAAATGCAACTTTAACAACTCTCCATTAATTTATACTAACTATATTCATAGTATACTACTACAAATAGATATGTTTTGAAGAAGCTGAATATACCACTGCAAACTTTGTTAAAATAAAATACTTTAATGATATTGGCCAGGAGTTCACTTCAATTAGGGCAAAATTTATACTGAAATAACAAATCCTACTATCAACTCAGTATCAATTGTCACATTTATTTATGGAGAGATATGGAACAAGCACTATACAAGCATATTCCCTTAGTGGCTTGACAATAAATATGTATACACATTTATCACATGAATACAAATGCAAAACTTGACTACTTCACAATTAGATTATTATTATTTTATTATTATTATTTATTAGATTTGTATGCCGCCCCTTTCCGTAGACTCGGGGCGGCTCACAACACAATAAAAACAGTTCATAACAAATCTAATAATTTACAATTTTAAATTTAAAAAAAAACCATTATTAAACAGACATACACACAAGCATACCATACATAAATTGTATAGGCTCGGGGGAGATATCTCGGTTCCCCCATGCCTGACGACAAAGGTGGGTTTTAAGGAGTTTACGAAAGGCGAGGAGGGTAGGGGCAGTTCTAATCTCTGGGGGGAGCTGGTTCCAGAGAGTCGGGGCCGCCACAGAGAAGGCAGTCTCCGAGACCGCCTGCTGCCGCACGAATCCCAGCGACCGATTAGGTCCCACAGAGTGGGCCTTCTCCGGGTCCCGTCAACTAAACAATGTCGGTTGGCGGGCCCCAGGGGAAGAGCCTTCTCTGTGGCGGCCCTGGCCCTCTGGAACCAACTCCCCCCGGAAATTAGAACTGCCCCTACTCTCCTTGCCTTTCGTAAGCTCCTTAAGACCCACCTGTGTCGTCAGGCATGGGGGAACTGAGACATCTCCCCCGGGCATATACAATTTATGAATGGTATGTGTGTATGTATGTGTGTTTAGAAAATGGGGTTTTTTAAATGTTTTTAGTAGAAATTTAGATTTGTTGTAAATTGTTTTTTTCACTTTGTTGTGAGCCGCCCCGAGTCTGCGGAGAGGGGCGGCATACAAATCTAAATAAACATAAACATAAACAAACACAAGGCTCTTCCCCTGAGGCCCGCCAACCGACATTGTTTAGTTGACGGGAGCCAGAGAAGGCCTGCTCTGTGGGACCTAATCGGTCGCTGGGATTCGTGCGGCAGAAGGCGGTCTCGGAGATATTCTGGTCCGATGCCACGAAGGGCTTTAAAGGTCATAACCAACACTTTGAATTGTGACCGGAAATTGATCGGCAACCAATGCAGACTGCGGAGTGTTGGTGTAACATGGGCATACCTGGGGAAGCCCATGACTGCTCTTGCAGCTGCATTCTGCACGATCTGAAGTTTCCGAACACGTTTCAAAGGTAGCCCCATGTAGAGACCATTACAGTAGTCGAACCTCGAGGTGATGAGGGCATGGGTGACTGTGAGCAGTGAGTCCCGGTCCAAATAGGGCCGCAACTGGTGCACCAGGCGAACCTGGGCAAGCGCCCCCCTCGCCACAGCTGAAAGATCATTTTGGTTGAACAAATAAAGTCATCAGCTTTTAATTAAAATCGATATGCCTCTGTCTTCTATTTTAAGCAAAGATTTCCACAAGCAAATTGCAAAAACACAGAAACAAGGCAACAAAAGATTTGTATTTTACATTGTGTTCTACTATTGTTGTGAGCCACCCCAAGTCTACGGAGAGGGGCGGCATACAAATTTAATAAATAAATAAACAAACAAACAAACAAATCAATCAATCAGTAAGAGAAACATTCTTGGAAGTATTTAAAACTGGGTCACATATTCCAGCTATATATGATACATTGAAAAAAAAAATCCTTTTATAAAATACTGCAACCACACTATCAGAGTTGCCAGCCAGAGGGCATTTGCTTTAAATAGCTTGTTCCTTTCATCAATTAGACCTGGCTACAATATTTCAGCAATGAACAGTCTAGCACCATAATTTACTAAGTAATACTTTACGTTGCCATATTACATGACATAATGCACTATGCACCAGAACCAACTACGTCTAGTATTTTACATTGATTATTTATACCACTTTCAGTACTATTAAATAACAGCATAAAGCCTATGTAGACAACTCAGCTGCCCGACCAAATTCATTGTAATTACACACCAAGAGAACACGTTCTGCATGCAAAAAAGAGAGAAACCCCCCCTCAAGTTTAATCACCCATGTCTAGGAAAGACTTGAAAGCCTGAAACGTCGGTGCTCCCGGTCTAATGCAGCACAGTAGTGACACTGAATAAGGCTCTTGAAGCTATTTATCTGCATGTACTCAAGAAGTACTCCTCCTGAAAGCTGCAACTGGGCAGGCATCACGGACCAGCCTTTTGACACAGGCTAGTTGATGCTTACCTCCTATAATATAGCATAGCATAGAAACATAGAAGTCTGACAGCAGAAAAAGACCTCATGGTCCATCTAGTCTGCCCTTATACTATTTTCTGTATTTTATCTTAGGATGGATATATGTTTATCCCAGGCATGTTTAAATTCAGTTACTGTGGATTTATCTACCACGTCTGCTGGAAGTTTGTTCCAAGCATCTTCTACTCTTTCAGTAAAATCATATTTTCTCATGTTGCTTTTGATCTTCCCCCAACTAACTTCAGATTGTGTCCCCTTGTTCTTGTGTTCACTTTCCTATTAAAAACACTTCCCTCCTGGACCTTATTTAACCCTTTAATATATTTAAATGTTTCGATCATGTCCCCCCTTTTCCTTCTGTCCTCCAGACTATACAGATTGAGTTCATTAAGTCTTTCCTGATACGTTTTATGCTTAAGACCTTCCACCATTCTTGTAGCCTGTCTTTGGACCCGTTCAATTTTGTCAATATCTTTTTGTAGGTGAGGTCTCCAGAACTGAACACAGTATTCCAAATGTGGTCTCACCAGCATTCTATATAGCGGGATCATAATCTCCCTCTTCCTGCTTGTTATACCTCTAGCTATGCAGCCAAGCATCCTACTTGCTTTCCCTACCACCTGACTGCACCGTTCACCCATTTTGAGACTGTCAGAAATCACTACCCCTAAATCCTTTTCTTCTGAAGTATTTGCTAACACAGAACTGCCAATACAATACTCAGATTGAGGATTCCTTTTCCCCAAGTGCATTATTTTACATTTGGAAACATTAAACTGCAGTTTCCATTGCTTTGACCATTTATCTAGTAAAGCTAAATCATTTACCATATTACAGACCCCTCCAGGAATATCAACCCTATTGCACACTTTAGAGTCATCGGCAAATAGGCAAACCTTCCCCTATGTCACTCACAAACATATTAAAAAGAATAGGACCCAGAACAGACCCTTGTGGCACACCGCTTGTAACCTGACTCTGCTCAGAATACTCGCCATTAACAATAACTCTCTGATGTCTACGCTTCAGCCAGCTGCAAATCCATTGAACTATCCAGGGATTACGTCACTAATTTATCTATCAGCTCTTTATGTGGAACCGTATCAAAGGCTTTGCTGAAGTCCAGGTAGGCAATATCCACGGCACCACCTTCATCCAACACCTTTGTGACATAGTCAAAGAAATCAATGAGATTAGTCTGACAAGATTTGCCTTCAGTAAAGCCATGCTGATTTGGGTCCAATAAGTTATTGTTTTTTAGGTGCTGATTTATCCTCTTTTTGAGTAGAGTCTCAATCATTTTAACTACAACTGATGTCAAGCTAACTGGCCTGTAGTTATCAGCTTCTTCTCTGCTGCCCTTCTTGTGAATAGGCACAACACTGGCCATTCTCCAATCCTCAGGAACTTCTCCTGTTAACAAGGATTGGTTAAACAAATCAGTCAGGGGGGTAGCAATGACAGATCTGAGTTCTTTAAGAACTCTGGGGTGGATGCCATCTGGACCCATTGCCTTATTAATCTTTATTGTAATTACACACCAAGAGAACACGTTCTGCATGCAAAAAAGAGAGAAAACCCCCCTCAAGTTTAATCATCCATGTCTAGGAAAGACTTGAAAGCCTGAAACGCCGGTGCAAAGGGCGCCCGCTCCGACTTTTAAGGAGATCTAGCCGCGAAGGAAGGAAGGAAGGAATGTATGGTATGTTTGTATGTATGCTTTTTATATAATGGGGTTTTTAGGTTTTTTAATGTAAAATTGTTATTTTAGATTTTGATATTAGATTTGTCATAATAATAATAATAATAATGCACTACACCCCCGCAGTGACGTTGACAGGCTGTATTTACGAAGGAAAATAGGTGGCAGAGGACTTTTGCAAGTGAAGCAGACAGTAAAAGAAGAGAAGCATGCATTAGCTGACTATGTGAAGGGGAGCAAAGAGTCAGCGTTGATGGAGGTCAACAATAGAAAGCTTCTCAAGGTGAAGCAAACTAAGGACCAGTACAGAAAAAATGTAACTCAATGTCATATGGACAGTTGGCAGAACAAAGCATTGCATGGACAGTTTTTGGAGAAGATTGAAGGCAAAGTGGATAAAGAAAAGACCTGGTCATGGCTTACAAGTGGAACACTCAAAAAGGAGACAGAAGGACTAATACTGGCGGCACAAGAACAGGCCATCAGAACAAATGCTGTCAAAGCCAGAATTGAAAAATCAACAGACGATCCAAAGTGCAGACTCTGTAAAGAAACAGATGAAACAATCGATCACACACTCAGCTGCTGCAAAAAGATCGCACAGACTGACTACAAGCATAGACACGATGCTGTGACACAGATGATCCACTGGAACTTGTGCTGGAACTACCATTTACCAGTGGCAAAGAACTGGTGGGATCATAAGCCCGAAAAAGCGGTCGAAAATGAACAAGCAAAACTACTGTGGGACTTCCGACTTCAGACTGACCGAATTCTGAAGCATAATACACCAGACATTGTGATCGTGGAGAAAAAGAAAGTATGGATCATTGACATCGCAATCCCAGGAGACAGCAGAATTGAAGAGAAGCAGCTAGAGAAATTAGTGAAATACGAAGATCTAAAAATCGAGCTGCAACGACTCTGGCATAAGCCCGTAAAAGTGGTCCCAGTGGTACTTGGCACGAAGGCCGCAGTGCCAAAGGATCTCAGCGGACATTTGAAAATCATCGGAATTGACAAAATCTCCATCTGTCAATTGCAAAAGGCCGCTTTACTGGGATCGGCAAACATAATTCGCCCGCTACATCACGCAGTCCTAGGTGCTTGGGAAGCGCCCGACTGGTGATGAAATATGAAATCCAGCATAGTGATCTTGTTTGCTGTGTTGTACTGACATAATTAATAATAATAATAATAATAATAATAATAATAATAATAATAATAGGAGGGAGGGAGGGAGGGAGGGAGGAAGGAAGGAAGGAAGGAGCCAGGCCCATTTCAGCAACGCCTAATCCTCCCCAGTGGATCTCCGCTCGTGGATCACGTAGAGAGACACCCCCTTCCCTCCCGGGGAAGCGGCTCCCTGCCCTCGGCCATTAACAGTTTAAAAGAAGACCCTCACCCCCGCCGAGGAAAAACCGCCGGGCTGGAGATCCGCCGCTGCCTTCCACAGAGATGCCGGCGCTCCGCCCCACTCCTCCTCCTCCCCTGGGTTTCCTCCCCCCTACCCGCGATTTTCCCTTATTCCCCCTGCAAACAGCAGGGGGGGGGGGGGGACGACTCGGCTTCTCACCTCCCGCTCGCCGCCTGCTGGTTCCTGGCCGTACTTGTCCGCTCCTGATTCCGGCTGTTCTCTCCGGCGCCCGGTCTAGGCGGCTCAGGGGACGGCGCGGCGCTTTCGTGCTGCCGGGGACTCCTCAGCCAGCCCTCTGAGACCCCCAAGTCCTCCTGCCTGTGGCGCTGAGTCTCCCCTTCAGTCACCCCCTGCAGCCCCCCTGCATGATGGATGGATGTGGGGAAGGCAGAAGGAAGTCCACCCTCCCCTCCAGGGCTGCCATGACCCCCCTTGAGCTGCGGCCCCCCAAGACTGAAGATATCCCCATCCCTCCCCTTCTCTCTCTGCCCTTGAACTCGCCTCCTTCTGGTGAAGTCCAGGGAGACTCTGCCCGGTGACAAATTATGCTGAAGAAACGTGAACTCGCATTGGTCCTTCCCCTTTTCTGGCCCTCCCTATTCCGAAATTCCAAACAAACGCTCCCCCTGTGTGTGTGTTTGTGTGTGTGTGTGTGTGTTTGTGTGCGTGTGTGTGTGCAGCCAGATGCTTCCAGGTTCCAGCCCCTGACGAAGAATCCGCCATTCTGCATTGGGGGGGAGGGGCTGTCGCGGAGAAACGTTTATCTCTGCCGTTGGAGGTGGGAGGGGCCAGAACGAGAGACAGCACCAATGGGAATTCTGCCTCTTGAGCGTCATCGGCTTCTAGGCAAAGTCCTTTGTGGCTTCACCTGAAGGAGGTGAGAGAGAAGCGGAGATAGAGGGAGGGAGGGGGGGATCTTGGCCTGAAGAACCAACTGGGGCTTCTTCTCTGGGCGGAACTCTCTCCTCCAGTGGGGGAAGTGAAGGGAGAGTCTGCCCGGAGACCGTTAACGCTACAGAGGAGAGAATTTTCATTGGCCCTCTTCCTTTCTGGATGCTCACAATTCCTAATTTCGAGGAAGCCCCATTGCTGCCTCAGCTGCCTTTCTACAATTCCGGGAATCCCACTGCCTGAGCCAAAGGGATTCACAGGATTTTTGAGACAAATTGTTTTCCTGGAGGGTTGGGACCCTGAGGAGTGGAGGGGTGAGGCAGGGCGGGGCCAGGCAGGGGAGGGCAGAAGGAGGGTCCAGGGCCAGGCAATTCAGCCAGTTCAGATGAACACATCAACAGAGTTGGAAGGGACCTTGCAGGTCATCTAGTCCAACCCCCTGTCCAAGCAACATCTGCCTCTACATAGGATCGAACTCCCAACCTCCTGAACCAGGAAGAACCAGCTAAATCCCACCACTCCTCCCTTCCCCGTATTTTCTCTTCCTCCTGTCTATCTCCTTCTTCCTCCTGTCTATCTCCTTCTCTCTCCCTCCCCAAGTCATTTAGCCCCAGATCTTCCCAAGGTCTTTCAATCCCCGTTTTTTCTATTCATTCCACAGATTTTGCCTGGGACTCTTCGGGGGTCTCTTTCAGCTTCTGACTCTCCACCGTTTTTAAAAAAAAAATTTGAACAGTTTCAAAAAAACATATAGATACAAATATACATATGTACAAAACAAACTTTCAAAAGACACCACATGACATTACATAACACAAGAAGACCTAAACAGTAAAAAATTATATTCATTTAGCAATGTTGCATATTGGTATATTTTCTCTGTATCTATAACACTTATTCATAAACTTATCTATATTCACGTAATTCATTACATTCCAACCCATTACAATTATCTCTCTCATAACATCTTGTCTAAATGCATCCACCTTTCACTTTATGTCCTATATACATCACTAAGTTTCTCGGGCGCTTTGCCTCCCCTTCCCCTGCTGCTCTCACGTTCCCTTTGGTTCCCTCCCGGGCTTTAAACCCCCACCCCTCCTCCTCTTCTTCCTCCTCCACCTCCACTGCTCTTCTTCACCCACATGCAACATGCGACCACAACCCCGCACCAACAATACCCCACCCACGCCTTTGTATTACGAATACGGGATTCCCAGATAGACACCCACACAAACAAACACATAAAACCTGGAAGGGGAGAGGCTTGTATCTCTCTCCCTCCCAGGAGGGGTCCCCAAACGCCCCCTGCCAGCCCCCTGCAGGGAACCACCAGCAATGCCCCCAGCAGCTACTTTCCTGGAGGGAAATCCTGGGTTGGAGGGAGGGGAGACAGGGGCCACCCACCCTTTGCTTGGTGATGCTGGGGAGACCCCTTATAAAGGCGGAGTTCCTTCCTGGGGATCCTGAAGAGCATCCAAACGTTCCTGGCACCAACTGGGAAAGAAGTCCCAATGGAAAGAAATTCCCGCACTGGCTGTGATTGTGGCTTGGAGGAGATAGGAAGCCCCCCTCCTTACAAGACCCTCTCCCTCCCTCCCATGGCTGCCTGCCATCTAGTGGGACCCCCTTCCCAGGGATGCTCCTCCTGGCCCCTCCCTTCCGGCCAGACCCCCTTGCAACCTCTTGACTGGGGAGGAGGGGGTGTCTCCATGCAAAGGGGTGGGGGGGAGGGACGGACGACGGGGAAGCCTTTCCTCCCCTCCCCCTCTGTGCCTTTTTATCAGGATGGAGAGCAAAAGGAGCAGAGACCGGCAAAAGGCAGCTACGCATGCTCAGCTCCTCTTTGAGGCTAAAGAGCTGCCAGGGCAGCGCTGCCTGCGGAGGGAGCCCCCTGGTAGTCGGCCACGACAGCCCCCCTTGCAAGCCAGAGGCAAGAGAGAGACATGCCTTTGCCTTATTTGGCAGAATGAGTGGGGTGTGGATGGATGACTGACAGATCCTACGGTATCTTTTCCATGGAACTCAGAAGCTGCCTTTCACTGATTGATTGATTGATTGATTGATTTGATTGATCAATTGATTGATATGCCGCCCCGCTCCCGAGGCCTGGGAGCAGTTTACAACATAAAAACAAACAACAGAATGCAGTAGCTAAATCCTGTAGATGTCCTGGCTGGAGAGGGGGATCCAGAGAGGGGAGGGGGAAGGGTCTGAACAGACCTGTCTTATCATGACAAGAATCCCATTGCTTTGGGGTCTTCTGCTGCACACTTGGGAAGGAGTCAGACAAGAGTGCACAGATGAACCATTGTTGGACAGTCTGGTCATCCAATGGTTTCCAGGACTAAGGAAGAAGCCTAAAGGAATCAGGTCCAAATAGGTATTCCATTGAATTCAGTTCAAACCAACCTTTATTATGGTTGTAAAAGGAATAAAAATAACAAGAAAAACAAAAATAGACAGTTTGTACCCAAATAGTTTACAATTAAAAAACCCAAATCTCTTCAAATTAAAATCAAAAGGCAAATTAAAAAGCAGAGGAGGGGGGAGGAGGGGAAGGGAGGGGGAGAGGAGGGGGAGGGAGAGGAGGAGAAGATGAGGAAGAGAAAGATGAGGAGGAAGGAGAGGAGGAGTGGAATGGGGGAAGGAAGAAGAGGGAGGAGGTTAGAGGGAGGAGGAGAGGAGGGAGGGAAGAGGGGAAGGGAGGGAGGAGGAGGGTATGGAAGGGGGAGAAGAGGGGGGAGGAAGAGGATTCTTTGGATACAGCCTCAGATCCCTGTAGATTCTCTAGGATCTCTTCCTGGGTCTTTGTGGGATTCCTGCTGTTCTTTCACTTTTAGGATTTGGATGGAAAGTTCCCTCAGGTGTTTCTCTCTGGATGAACCAAAAGGAAAGACATCAACTCTGAGAAGCAACCAAATATTGCTACTTATTTACCTATAACAACAACTGCTTTGTGTCAGGAAAATCTCACTCTGGAAAGACACCAAAGTTTTGGGGCAGCTGGGGTGGGGAAGCGGCAGATCTTGAAAAAAAAACCCTTCAGTTCCACCAGACATACTCAGAGGTTTGTATCATAGGAATAAAAGGATCAGGAGCAACGTTCCCTCTAACTTTTTGACTGTGTGGAAAAGTGTAGTGTTTGAGAGGCACATTTTCATGCTTGAGCACCTGAATTTTTTTCACAGATGTCACCCAAGACAATAACAAAATCAGTGTTATTTGAAAATGAAAGTTTGCATTTTGTGATTGACAAACAAAAGAATAATAAAATACTACAAAAAATACAATGGAAGATCTTAAACATAAAACTTACCAGGAACTCAATCTGTATAGTCTGGAGGACAGAAGGGAAAGGGGGGACATGATCAAAACATTTAAATAGGTTAAAGGGTTAAATAAGGTTCGGGAGGGAAGTGTTTTTAATAGGAAAGAACACAAGAACAAGTCGGCACAATCTGAGGTTAGTTGGGGGAAAGATCAGAAGCAAGATGAGAAAATATTATTTTACTGAAAGAGTAGCAGATGCTTGGAACAAACCTCCAGCAGACATGGTTGGTAAATCCACAGTAACTCAATTTAAACATGCCTGGAAAAACATATATCCATCCTATACAGGAAATAGTATAAGGGCAGACTAGATGGACCATGAGGTCTTTTTCTGCCATCAATGTTCCATGTTTCTATATTGATGTAAAGGTAAACTTGAACTATAAAATATTGTTTGAACATCAAAGTAGGTTAACTATAAAATCAGTTTGGTGTAGAGATTTAAAGCACCAGGCTAAAAACTGGAATATGCAAAGAGGTCTTATTTTCTGTGGGCCATGATGGCTCTTTATTGTTTTTATGTTTGTCCATAAGAAGGTAAAGAGTCCTGTAGAACTGGGTCAAAAGCTGACCAACAGTGGTATAAGGATATAAGCAATGTAGGAAAAGGCAGATTTATAAATAAAAATAAATTTACATTTTAGACCTAAAATGGTCACCTAACATCAAAAACATCATCAAAAGAGCACAACAAAGAATGTTCTTTCTGCGCCAGCTCAGGAAACTCAAACTGCCCAAGGAGCTGCTGATACAGTTCTACAGAGGAATCATTGAGTCTGTCATCTGCACCTCTATAACTGTCTGGCTTGGTGCTGCAACCCAACAGGACCGACACAGACTTCAGAGGATAATCAGAACTGCAGAAAAAACAATTGCTGCCAACCTGCCTTCCATTGAGGACCTGTATACTGCACGAGCCAGAAAGAGGGCGGGGGAAATATTTACTGACCCCTCGCATCCTGGACATGAACTGTTTTAACTCCTACCCTCAAATCGTCGCTACAGAGCACTGCACACCAAGACAACTAGACACAAGAAAAGTTTTTACTAAACAAATAATTCCCTCAACACTGTCAAACATTTTACTAAGTCTGCACTTCTATTTCTACTAATTTTTTCTCATCATTCCTATCATCCTTTTCCTCCCACTTAGGACTGTATGATTGTAACTTGTTGCTTGCATCCTAAGATTTTTATTAATCTTGATTGTTTCTTTATTGCTTATTTGACCCCTATGACAATCATTAGGTGTTGCACCTCGTGATTCTTGACAAATGTATCTTTTTCTTTTATGTACATTGAGAGCATCTGCACCAAGACAAATTCCTTGTGAGTGCAATCACACTTGGCCAATAAAATTCTATTGTATTCATTTATTATGCTTACAACAGCAGATAACAAGAAAAATTAAAATACTGACAGTTTGTGCCCCCAAGAATTAACAACTAAAAAACCGCAAACCACTTAGAATTAAAATCAACACCACCATTTTCCATATGGTAACTGTAGTCCGTATCAGGAGGCCCATGCTTCAGACTCTGGTGGTGCTTCTTAAGCTCTGACAGAACATTCCTCACTTCTTCGAGGTCTTTCTCAGAGTCAGCCTTCCCTTGGTTGAGATGGACATTTAGCTTGAGACCTCGCACAGATCTTTGTGGAGTTCTTCACTGTATTTCAGCAAAGATTCGTCCTCTAGCTCTAACTGATGACAAAATCTTCTGCAGGTTTTCTGCAGGCCTTCTGTTGTGGTCTTAAATTAATCCATTTTCTCCTGAAGACAACTGTGCTGATCTTTCATCCATCGATTGTCTTTCTGGAATTCCTGGGTCTGAAAGTCAAAGAAGTCTCTCGGTTCATCAACCTGAAGATTGGGACCATCAGTGGTCACAGAGATCTCGTAAGGATACTGACTGTATGCCCATTTCTGACCTGTTTGGAAAATGGAGAGACACAGTCACATCCTCTCTCAGTTCAGGGCCAATTTTTCTCACCTGCCTTCTCTACTCTGTCTTTATCCTACAGTTCTGGAGTCCATCATCTTCTGCTAGCATGAGATGCATGAAGCATGAAGAAACAATGGACATTCTGCAGATGGGTCTCCTGCAGAAGGATCATTTAGATACAATCTACCCAGACCTCAACTAAAAACCACAAGGTTAAAAATGTCGTATTTGAGGCACATCAAGTGAAAACCAACTCTCTGGAGCTGTTCCTAACACTGGGAAAGGTGGAAGGAAAGAGCAGGAAAGGAAAATTTGGGTTTGATTACTGTGTGAATGGGTGAATTTTTGGGAGATTCAAATATCAGACTGGGGACATATTATCCATCTTCCTCTATGGCCACTCAGAATCCACACAGTTTTCTTGCTGTCAATCAATGCTGATCAAACTTGCTGGAGAAGTCTGCAATGCTGACATAGGTGAAGGAAAGAGAAGAGAACCCGTAAGCAGCTACAGTGGGGAAGAGGGCAGATTGGGATGCCTGAAGGGCCAAGTTGGGGACAAATCTCCATGGAGAAAATCGATTATGAGCTGCTAGGCACCAACATTCAACTTGATGACACACAATCAATCCATCAATCAGTCAGTCAGTCAGTCAATCAATCAATCAGGCAGGCAGGCAGTTGACTTACAAGTTGTCTTCCAGCTGTAGCCTTCTACTGTGTACTTCCTTTTCACTGTCACCTTAACCTACCAATAAGGAACAGATTAGGGTTAATACAAACCGATGAAGTCATGATGGTGAACCTATGGCACACATGCCAGAGTTAGCACGCAGAGCTCTCTCTGTGGGCAGGCGCACCGATGCCCCAGCTCAGCCAGGGTTTCTGAGAGTTGCAATGCTCATTGGCCAGCTGGTCATTGAGTTTCAGTGCTTTGGCCTTCCAGCTTGGGCACTCTGGGTCTAAAACAGTGGTTCTCAACCTTTCTAAGGCCGCGACCCCTTAATATAGTTCCTTGTGTTGTGGTGACCCCCAACAATAAGTCTAGTGCCAATTCTCCCAACAGAGCTTTGAGCTGATTGGCAGGAAGGTCAGAGAGACTGTAAACGCCTGATTGGTCGGATTGTAAAATATGTTCCAAGATGCCAGAATAGAAGCTTTAGTTCCTAATGCCAGGGAAAATTTGTCTTTTCCCACGGTCTCAGGCGACCCCTGTGAAATGGTCATTCGATCCCCAAAGGGGTCCTGACCCCCAGGTTGAGAACCACTGGTCTAAAAGGTTTACCATCACTGGCCTAAAGCATTCATGAAATTACAGTATAAAAACTTTGTGTAAAAACCACAAAGTTGGTCCCTGTGAGGCACGGATGCCTTCAACTCCCAGAATTTTGCATGCTGGCTGGGTGGAGAATTCTGGGAGTTGAAGTCCCCCCATGCCTTAAAGGGGCCAAGTTTGAGAAACACCAACAAAATCCCCCAACACTGATCTCTCTTCAAACTATCCTGACTTCCCATTTAATTCTGTGTCCAACTCAATTTATATCATCACTTAAAAACCTCCAAAGGAGTCGGCATCATCTCTCATTCTTTGTGGCCATCTCTGCATTTCCTTGATGCTTCTGATAACAGGAAAAGTTGGCAACCAAGTGAAATTAAGATGGAACACCCCGCCAAGTACTTACGAGTCCCATCTCAGCCACGAAAGCCAGGTGGGTGTCCTCAAGCCAGTCTCTCTCTCAGCCTTCACAAGGTTGTTCTTGTGGGGAAGAAGGAATCTTAGATACATTCACTGCCTGGAGCTATTGAGAGAAATAATAAAAGTGGTGTGAAAAATCCAAATATTAAAAATTGAAAATAAATGAGTACGCCAGGCCAAGGGTGCTTGGGAAATAACTACCATATCTGGCCAATGGAATCGCAATTTAGGTGAATTTCCCCAAATAATTAAGTAGGTCAATCTCTAGCTTTGGGGTCACAATATCCATCCAACTGGGAGAGCCTGACTCCAATTTTTTGGCCCTAAATGTTGCAGGTTTTTCCTAGCGCCCTTTACCGTCAGCCAGCCAGCCCCAGCCCCTTTCTGGAGACAAGAACCTTTGACATAATGGATGAGGAGTTTGGTCTCAGGGATGGAGGCTACGGACACAGCAGGTATATCAGCACCTCTGTCATGTCTGACTGAACCCCCTTCGCACTTCTCCCAGTTTTTCCTTAATTCTACCTTAAAGGGAAGGTCTCTCCCCCGGAACTCGGAATTCCGAACTTGGAATTTGGAATTCCGAACTCGGAATTCCGAACTAGGAATTTGGAACTCGGAATTTGGAATTCTGAACTCGGAATTCCAAACTTGGAATTCTGAACTCGGAATTCGGAACTCGAAATTCTGAACTGGGAATTCGGAATTCTGAACACGGAATTCCGAACTTGGAATTCTGAACTCGGAATTCCGAACTTGGAACTCGGAATTCTGAACTCGGAATTCCAAACTTGGAATTGTGAACTCGGAATTCCGAACTTGGAACTCGGAATTCGGAACTAGGAATTCCGAACTCGGAATTCCGAACTCGGAACTCGGAATTCAGAACTCGGAATTTTGAACTCGGAACTCGGAATTCCGAACTTGGAATTCTGAACTTGGAATTCTGAACTCGGAATTCTGAACTTGGAAATCTGAACTCGGAATTCCGAACTCGGAATTCGGAACTCGGAACTCAGAATTTGGAATTCTGAACTCGGAATTCCGAACTTGGAACTCGGAATTCTGAACTCGGAATTCCAAACTTGGAATTCCAAACTTGGAATTGTGAACTCGGAATTCCGAAGTCGGAATTCCGAACTCGGAACTCAGAATTCGGAACTCGGAATTTGGAATTCTGAACTCGGAATTCCGAACTTGGAACTCGGAATTCGGAACTCGGAATTCCGAACTTGGAATTCCGAACTTGGAACTCGGAATTCGGAACTCGGAATTTTGAACTCAGAATTCCGAACTTGGAACTCGGAATTCGGAACTCGGAATTTGGAATTCTGAACTCGGAATTCCGAACTCGGAACTCGGAATTCGGAACTCGGAATTTGGAATTCGGAACTCAGAATTCCGAACTCGGAACTCGGAATTCGGAACTCGGAATTTTGAAGTCGGAACTCGGAATTCCGAACTTGGAATTCCGAACTTGGAATTCTGAACTCGGAATTCCGAACTTGGAACTCGGAATACGGAACTCGGAATTCCGAAGTCGGAATTCCGAACTTGGAACTCGGAATTCTGAACTCGGAATTTGGAATTCTGAACTCGGAATTCCGAACTTAGAACTCGGAATTCGGAACTCGGAATTTTGAACTCGGAACTCAGAATTCGGAACTCGGAATTCCGAACTCGGAATTCCGAACTTGGAACTCGGAACTCGGAATTTGGAATTCTGAACTCGGAATTCCAAACTTGGAATTGTGAACTCGGAATTCCGAACTCGGAATTCCGAACTCGGAACTCAGAATTCTGAACTCGGAATTCCGAACTTGGAATTCCGAACTCGGAATTCCGAACTTGGAATTCTGAACTTGGAATTCTGAACTCGGAATTCTGAACTTGGAATTATGAACTCGGAATTCCGAACTTGGAACTCGGAATTCGGAACTCGGAATTCCAAACTTGGAATTGTGAACTCGGAATTCCAAAGTCGGAATTCCAAACTCGGAACTCGGAATTCTGAACTCGGAATTTGGAATTCTGAACTCGGAATTCCGAACTTGGAACTCGGAATTCGGAACTCGGAATTCCGAACTCGGAATTCCGAACTTGGAACTCGGAATTCCGAACTCGGAATTTTGAACTCGGAATTCCGAACTTGGAACTCGGAATTCGGAACTCGGAATTTGGAATTCTGAACTCGGAATTCCGAACTCGGAACTCGGAATTCGGAACTCGGAATTCCGAACTCGGAATTCTGAACTTGGAACTCGGAATTCGGAACTCGGAATTTTGAACTCGGAATTCCGAACTTGGAACTCGGAATTCGGAACTCGGAATTTGGAATTCTGAACTCGGAATTCCGAACTCGGAACTCGGAACTCGGAACTCGGAATTTGGAATTCTGAACTCGGAATTCCGAACTTGGAACTTGGAATTCCGAACTCGGAATTCCGAACTTGGAACTCGGAATTTGGAACTCGGAATTTGGAATT
>NW_027248817.1:0-1000 GCF_031021105.1 Erythrolamprus reginae | reverse complement strand
GGACCTCCACATTTCTTTCTCCGGGACCGCCTTCTGCCGCACGAATCCCAGTGACCGGTTAGGTCCCACAGAGTTGGCCTTCTCCGGGTCCCATCGACAAAACAATGTCGTCTGGTGGGACCCGGGGAAGAGCCTTCTCTGTGGTGGCCCCAGCCCTCTGGAATCAACTCCCCCCGGAGATTAGGATTGTCCCCACCCTCCTTGCCTTTTGCAAACTCCCCAAAACCCACCTCTGCCATCAGGCATGGGGAAATTGATTCCCCTGGGCTGTTTCTGCTTTACGTATGGTTTGTAGGAGATGATTATTATTATTATTATTATTATTATTATTATTGTTGTTGTTGTTGTTGTTATTATTATTATTATTATTATTTATTATTAATTAGATTTGTATGCCCCCCCCTCTCCACAGACTTCAGGCGGCTCACAACAATAAAACAATATACGACAAATCTAATAATTTAAAAGTCACTAAAAACCCCTTATTAAAAAGCAAAAACATGTATGATTGTTTTTTTATATTAAGGGTTTTAAATGGTTTTAACCATTGGATTTGTACTGTTTTGTTGTTGTGAGCCGCTCCGAGTCTCCGGAGCGGCATACAAATCTAATTAATAATAATAATAATAATAATAATAATAATAATAATAATAATAATAATAATAACAACAACAACAACAACAACAACAACAGGTGCTGGCAAGGGGATGGGGAGCGCGCACGAGCGCGAGCGCTCGCAACATTCAACACCCCCCCCCCTTTGGCCATTCTCGGCCCGCGACTCCAACGGCCGCCGATGTTCCGCGCCGGGGTGTGGGTTCTTTTTGTGGGTGTGGCTTGAAGTCCGTTGCTTAATTGAGAAGTCAGCGGTGGTAGCATCGTCCTTCTCTGTGCCCGTTAGCAGCTATGGGGAATATTTTGTCTAACCCACTTCGTTGCTTTCGCTCGGGGAAAACAACTGTTCCCCAGGTTGTATCTCTTTCAATGACTGTTATCATTC
>NW_027248816.1:0-1000 GCF_031021105.1 Erythrolamprus reginae | reverse complement strand
CTATAACTCTATTGTATTTGTTTGACAAATACAATAAAAAAATAAAAAGTAAAATAAATTATAGAAAGAATGTAGAAAACAAAAACAAACAAAACAGAAAGAAAGGAAGTGAAGGGAAGAAGGGAGGGAAGACTGAAAAAAAGTAGAGAAAGAGTGGAAGGAAGGAAAGAAAGAAATAATGGAAGGAAGGAAGGAAGGAAGGAAGAAAGAAAGAAAGAAAGAAAGAAAGAACAACAGAAAGAAGGGAAGGGATGGAAAGGAAAAGGATGGAAAGGAAAGAAAGGAAAAGGAAAAAAAGAAGGAAAGGAAAGAAAGGGAATGGGAAAAAGAAGGAAAGGAACGGGAAGGGAAGGGAAGGGAGGGAAGGAAAGGGATGGAAAGGAAGGGAAGGGAAGGGAAGGGAAAGGAAGGGAAGGGAGGGAAGGAAGGAAGGAAAGGGATGGAAAGGAAGGGAAGGGAAGGGAAAGGGGAGGAAAGGGGAAGAAGGAAAGGAAAGGGAAGGAAAGGGAAGGGAAAGGAAGGGGAGGGAAGGGGAAGAAGGAAAGGAAAGGAAAGGGAAGGAAAGGGAAGGGAAAGGAAGTGAAGGGAAAGAAAGCAAAGCAAAGCAAGGGAAGGGAAGGGAAAGGGAAGGAAAGGGATGGAAAGGAAGGGATGGAAAGGATGGATTGGAAAGGGAAGGAAAGGAAAGAAAGGAAGGGAAGGGAAGGGAAGGGGGAGAAGCCCTTTTTTCTACATTTGAAAAGAATATAGCAGAGACATTTGTGCTGTGTGTTGGGATAGCATTTTGTTCTTTCCGGTTTGCTGAAATCAAGGTTGGCCTTTTACATTATTAAAAAAACCCTCTTTTTAAAAAATACCTTCCGCGGAGGTGGTTTGGGCCTAGCAATCTCCCTTCTACCCCCTTACCCCCTGCCTTTGCACAAAATCTGCGCTTGATCACACGGTAATGGGAAAAGCGCAGGTTCACAGCAGCAGGCAAGCCATTCAATCAGCATCAAAA
>NW_027248815.1:0-1000 GCF_031021105.1 Erythrolamprus reginae | reverse complement strand
AAAAACAATTTCTTGCCACCGTTGTTAAGTGAATCATTGCAGTTGTTCAATTAGTAACACGGTCGTTAAATGAATCTGGTTTTCTCCCATGGATGTGGCTCATCAGAAGGTGCAAAAGAAGATCACGTGACCTTGGGACACTGCGACCGCCATGAAGGTGAACCACTTCTCAAGCAACCAAATATAAATCGTGTGACCATGGGGATGCTACAACTGTCATAAGTTTGAAAATGGTCATAACTCACTTTTTTCAGTGCCGTTATAACTTGGAATGGCCGCTAAATGAACTGTTGTAAATGGAGGATGACTTTTATCTTAATTCTTCTTCTTCTTCTTCTTCTTCTTCTTCTTCTTCTTCTTCTTCTTCTTCTTCTTCTTCTTCTTCTTTTTTCTCCTCCTCCTCCTTCTCTTCATCCTCCTCTATTTCATTATCTTCATCATCATCTCTTCTCTTCCTCCTCCTCCTCCTCTTCTTCTTTTTCTCCTCCTCATCATCCTCCTCTATTTCATTATCGTCATCATCTCTTCTCTTCCTCCTCCTCCTCCTCTTCTTGTTCTTTTTCTCTTCCTCCTCCTTCTCTTCATCCTCCTCTATTTCATTATCTTCATCATCTCTTCTCTTCCTCCTCCTCCTCCTCTTCTTGTTCTTTTCTCTTCCTCCTCCTTCTCTTCATCCTCCTCTATTTCATTATCTTCATCATCTCTTCTCTTCCTCCTCCTCCTCCTCTTCTTGTTCTTTTTCTCTTCCTCCTCCTTCTCTTCATCCTCCTCTATTTCATTATCTTCATCATCTCTTCTCTTCCTCCTCCTCCTCCTCTTCTTGTTCTTTTTCTCTTCCTCCTCCTTCTCTTCATCCTCCTCTATTTCATTATCTTCATCATCATCTCTTCTCTTCCTCCTCCTCCTCCTCCTCTTCTTGTTCTTTTTCTCTTCTCCTCTCTTCTCTTCATCCTCCTCTATTTCATTATCTTCATCATCTCTTCTCTTCCTCCTCCTCCTC
>NW_027248814.1:0-1000 GCF_031021105.1 Erythrolamprus reginae | reverse complement strand
GAATGTGATGGCGGGACCTTCTCTGTGGCGGCCCCGGCCCTCTGGAACCAACTCCCCCCAGAGATTAGAATTGCCCCCACCCTCTTGCCTTTCAGGACTGCTCCCCCATTCCTTTGATGTAGCCAACCCGCATCATCGCTTGTTAATACTGTATTAATAAGGCGTTAATAATAAACATTATCGGATAATAAAATTAAAATCCAATAGATTTCTTTTTGCCTCCGCAAAACACCGGACGTGACCACCGGAGGGCAGGTTTCTATCATTAACAATGCCGAATCAGGCATAGCGGGGTGAATGTGATGGCGGGACCTTCTCTGTGGCGGCCCCGGCCCTCTGGAACCAACTCCCCCCAGAGATTAGAATTGCCCCCACCCTCCTTGCCTTTCAGGACTGCTCCCCCATTCCTTTGATGTAGCCAACCCGCGTCATCGCTTGTTAATACTGTATTAATAAGGCGTTAATAATAAAGATAATCGGATAATAAAATTAGAATCCAATAGATTTCTTTTTGCCTCCGCAAAACACCGGACGTGACCACCGGAGGGCAGGTTTCTATCATTAACAATGCCGAATCAGGCATAGCGGGGTGAATGTGATGGCGGGACCTTCTCTGTGGCGGCCCCGGCCCTCTGGAACCAACTCCCCCCAGAGATTAGAATTGCCCCCACCCTCCTTGCCTCTCAGGACTGCTCCCCCATTCCTTTGATGTAGCCAACCCGCGTCATCGCTTGTTAATACTGTATTAATAAGGCGTTAATAATAAAGATAATCGGATAATAAAATTAAAATCCAATAGATTTCTTTTTGCCTCCGCAAAACACGGGACGTGACCACCGGAGGGCAGGTTTCTATCATTAACAATGCCGAATCAGGCATAGCGGGGTGAATGTGATGGCGGGACCTTCTCTGTGGCGGCCCCGGCCCTCTGGAACCAACTCCCCCCAGAGATTAGAATTGCCCCCACCCTCCTTGCCTCTCAGGACTGCTCCCCCATTCC
>NW_027248813.1:0-1000 GCF_031021105.1 Erythrolamprus reginae | reverse complement strand
GTGTCCATCTCCTCCTCCGTTGAAATGGAGAGAGTTCCCCCCTTCCTTCCACGCTTCTCATCCAACTCTTGGCTGGTCTTCGGTCCAAGGAGGTCCACCGCCTCCCACGTCCGAGTGAACCCATGCAGCCCAGGTGCCCCCAGCGTCTGTCCTTGCAGGAGACGAAGATCCCGTCCACAGCGAGTGGTCCAGAGAAGGCCCAGAGTCCCCAAGCCCAGCAGGTGAAGAGCGCCACTGGGCCACGCTGAGGTCCAGAAGCCCCGGCTGGGGAGACCTTGAGGGAGCGGTGGGGTGGGGCAGCGGGGGCCCCCTCGGTGGCCAGGGAGGGAATGGTGGGGGGATTAAAAGCAGCAGTGGCATCCCAAGCCCCCGGAACTGAGGAAGAGCAGGAATCAGTACTGGAAGAGAATCACCTGCGGGAAAATTGGAGAGAAGGTTTGGGGAGACCTGGCAGGAGGACCCAGGTGGGGACCAGGAAGAGGGAGGGGCCGCTGATCTCTGCCCTCCCTCCCCAAGGGACGTCCTGCCAGGTAGACCCTGCTGGGAAGGTGAAATTTGGGACATCAAGACAGTGGAAGACAGCAGGAGGTCCCTCCCCCTGCTTGATAACAACAACAACAACAACAACAACCACAGAGTTGGAAGGGACCTTGGAGGTCATCTAGTCCAACCCCCTGCTTAAACATGAAACCCTACACTACTTCAGACAAATGTCTATCCAACCTCTGCTTAAAAACTTCCAGTGTTGGAGCATTCACAACTTCTGGTGGCAAGCTGTTCCACTGATCAACCGTTCTGACTGTCGGGAAATTTCTCTTTAGTTCTACGTTGCTTCTCTCTTTGTTTAGTTTCCACCCATTGCTTCTTGTTCTGCCCTCAGGTGCTTTGGAGAATAGCCCTGACTCCCTCTTCTTTGGGGCAATAACCCCTGAGATATTGGAAGGCTGCTCTCCTGTCTCCCCTGGTCCTTCTCTTAATTAAACTAGACATGAACCCAGTT
>NW_027248812.1:0-1000 GCF_031021105.1 Erythrolamprus reginae | reverse complement strand
TAGTCCTCGCCTTACACCAGTGATGGCGAACCTTTTTTCCCACAGGTGCAGAAAGAGTGTGTGCGGTGCTATCGCGGTGTGCGGGTGCCCACACCCATAATTCAATGCCTGGGGAGGGCGAAAACAGTTTCCCCCATCCCCTGGAAGCTCTCTAGAGGCTGGAAACGGCCTGCTTCTCAATTTCTGGCGGGCCCAGTAGGCTCTTGTTTCACCCTCCCCAGGCTCCAAAGGCTTCTCTTGAGCTGGGGGAGGGTAAAAATCCCTCCCCCATCTCCCCGGAGGCTCTTTGGAAGCCAAAAATGCCCTCCCAGAGCTTCCATGTGAGCCAAAATTCAGCTGGCCAGCACACACTTGCACGTTGGAGCTGAGCTCACGTGCCAGCAGATATGGCTCCGCATGTCATCTGTGGCACCCATGCCATAGGTTCGCCATCACTGCCTTACACCCAGGATGGAGCCCAACCTTTCTGCTGCCACGTACGATGGTTGTTAAGTGGGTTTCGCCCCATTGTACAACCTTCTTTGTCACAGCTGTTAAGTGAATCCCTGCAGATGTTAGGTTAGTAGCACGGTCGTTGTTAGTACAGGGTACATGGTTGTTACGGATTGCCATTGTAAACTGCAAGATCCGGGTTGGCACAGCAGGTAGAGTGCTGTATTGCAGGCCACTGAAGCTGACTGTAGATCTGAAGGTCAGCGGTTCAAATCTCATCACCGGCTCAAGGTTGACTCAGCCTTCCATCCTTCCGAGGTGGGTAAAATGAGGACCCAGATTGTGGGGGCAATAGGCTGGTGGCTCTGTTAAAAAGTGCTGTTGCTAACATGTTGTAAGTCGCCCTGAGTCTAAGGAGAAGGGCGGCATAAAAATTGAATAATTTTTTTTAAAAAATGGAGCTCCACCCCAGAGCACCTAATTTGCACTGAAAGAAAATGCAGGGTGTCCTGCATAAGCCATGCCCACTGTGTGGTAGTAAAAATTTTGATAGCCCTTCACAGGGTGT
>NW_027248811.1:0-1000 GCF_031021105.1 Erythrolamprus reginae | reverse complement strand
AGGTGAGAAGGCTTTCTGTTTCGTATTAGCCTCTGCGGTGCAAGAGATCTGAGTTTGGACACAGCCCTAAACAAACCATGGATAAAAGGGGTTTTTTTTCCCTTGCAGGAAGAGCTTAAATGCAGGTCATCCTTGCTCGATTGGCCAGAATTAAGAAGAATTGTGTAAATAGTCAGAACAGCCTATCTAAATATCCCTGTGATTTGGTTTTCTGTTTTAAAGACTCTCGCATGTATTTTGTGTCAGAGGCATAATATTTATCTTGGTCTGCGACCAGGTAAAACAAGTCTGTGCAAACAAAACACAGCAGGAACTGTTCGCAAAGACGTTTGTGGCTGTGAACGTAAGAACAACCGTATCAAAACTGTAGTTCTGTGGCTGAGACGCTTTAAAAAAAGAGGGGGGAAAGGAACCCCTAAAAAGAGGAAGTAAATGCTCAGAACGCAAGTGTAGTATAATTCAAAATTTGACTATAAAACGTACTGCAGATTTCAGTCACCCCCAAATTCATGGGCAAATGGATGGGTAAGGGGCTTAGGTCTTTCTTGGGCTGGAAAGCAAATTTGCAGCTATTAAGAGGGGGGAAATAGACTCACTACTGGGAAAGTTCACAAGAGAACTACAGTGTGGTACCTCTACCTATGAACGCCTCTACTTACGAACTTTTCTAGATAAGAATTGGGTGTTCAATTTTTTTTTGCCTCTTCTCAAGAACCATTTTCCACTTACAAACCCCAGCCTCTGAAACTGTAACCAGAAAAGGCAGGGAGACGCCTCCGTGGGGCCTCTCTCTAGGAATGTCCTGGGAGGAAACAGGGCAGGAAAAGGCAGGGAGAAGCCTCCATGGGGCCTCTCTAGCAGGAAACAGGGCCTCTACCCTCCCTGTGATTTCCCTAATCGCACGCACTATTTGCTTTTAAATTGATACCTATTGGAAAAATGGCTTCTACTTACAAACTTTTCTACTTAAGAACTTGGTCATGGAACGAATTAAGTTCTT
>NW_027248810.1:0-1000 GCF_031021105.1 Erythrolamprus reginae | reverse complement strand
ATAAAGAAGTAGATAAGGTTGCCTAAGGGAGAATGGGAGGTTGCCTTTTCTTCTGCCAAGGCTGATCTCATTTTCCCTGTAAAACATGGTCTGGGGAACTGCCAGCATATGGCGAGACTTCCAATCCAGTGTGCAAAGCCAAGGAGATGTTATTTACAAATGGATAATGGGAAATTAGCCGGGTGGAATATCGGGGACCTCTAGGGTGAGAGGGGAAAGGAAGCCCCTTGCATGGGCCCGTTTAATTTTTTTATTTTCCTTGGCAATTGACATGCAGCTTGCTACTGCCAAGGGAACAGTCGAGCCAGCATTGAAAAGCTATCAGATACAAGCAGGGTTCGAAATAAAGGAGGCTGAATAATATTCCAGGGTTTAGGTAAAATAAATCTCTGTTGAGCCTCTTTGTAAGCTGTAATAGGGAACAGGTTAATTTAAATCTGGCGAACAGAACAGGCTTCAACATCAATAACCGGCTTTTCTTTTGTGTGTGTGTGTGTATGTTGGGGGGGGGGTTGTAAGTGTAAGAGGCACCAGGGCTGAGTTCTACTTACCTTCCCCACCGGTTTGCATTGGGTAAAAGGATAAAAGATATGCAAGTTCTCTGTTATTTTTTATCCGATGATCTGGCTTGTTGTTGCTGTTTTATTAAATCTAAGTACAGTGGTGCCTCTACTTACGAACTTAATTCGTTCGGTGACCAGGTTCTTAAGTAGAAAGGTTTGTAAGAAGAAGCAATTTTTCCCATAGGAATCAATGTAAAAGCAAATAATGCGTGCAATTGGGGAAACCACAGGTAGGGTGGAGGCCCTGTTTCCTCCCAGGAGATTCGTAGAGAGGTCCCACGGAAGCTTCTCCCCACCTTTTCCGGCCGTTTCATCCCAGGAGATTCCTAGAAAGGCCCCATGGAGGCTTCTCCCCACCTTTCCCAGTCCTGTTTCCTCCCAGGAGATTCCTAGAGAGGCCCCACGCAGGCTTCTCCCCACCTTTTCCAGCCCTGTTT
>NW_027248809.1:0-1000 GCF_031021105.1 Erythrolamprus reginae | reverse complement strand
GTACAACACTTAATGATTGTCATTGTGGTCCAATAAGGAATTTTGCAGTATCCTTCCCCCAGGATTGGGGAGGGAATGGAGATTTTGCAGTATCCTCCCCCCAGGAATGGGGATTTTGCAGTATCCTTCCCCTGTCACGCCCACCAAGCCACACCCACTGAGCCACACCATGCCCACCAAGCCACGCCCACAGAACCGGTAGTAAAGAAAAATTGGATTTCAGATCCAATTGAGCAAATGGCATTCACATTTCCTATGGCGCTATCTAAGGATCCTGTGAGTGTATTCAAAATGGCCATTAAAAAATAGGGAGCTAACTAATTTTAAAGTTAACCAGCGTGGTGGTTTCTATGAAATAACATATGTCTCTCTTACATCTCCCACCATTCCCCTTGTCAAAAGACTTGCAATGCATTGTCTCGATAATTCAGGTTGCAGTCACACGGTGATTTGGGGAATGGCTCGCATTGATTTTTCCCTTATCTGTGACATTTTTATCGTGTTTTAAAGAAGCCATATGTTGACCACATTGGAAAAAAAAACCACACTAGAACGCTCCTTTTCAAAGTGCATTTCTCTGCCATACATCAGGTTCAGGTATGTAAAAGACCAAAGGGAAGCAATTAGGCGCCCAGAGGCAGCACATAAATATCACGGAAGGGCAAAGAATTATGTTTCTAGAGCCGAGAATTATCCATCCACTTCTTTCAGGTTTGTCATTTGTTATCTTTCGAGTCTTAGATTCATTTGTTTTACGGTTCGGAACATAAGATAATACAGTTGGAAGGGACCTTGGAGGTCTTCTAGTCCACCACCCCTCTGCTCAAGCAGGAGACACTATACTAGTTCAAACAAATCTCTTATTGAAAGCCTCTAATGATGGAGCACCCACAACTTCTGTAGGCAAGCTAGAGAGTCTCTTCCTAGAGTGGCATCCTTTTCCCTCTGCTGACTGGAAGTCCGTTTCCCACCACCATAGAGTCTCTTCCTAGAGTGGCAT
>NW_027248808.1:0-1000 GCF_031021105.1 Erythrolamprus reginae | reverse complement strand
CAGCATTCTATACAGTGGGATCACAATCTCCCTCTTCCTGCTTGTTATACCTCTAGCTATGCAGCCAAGCATTCTACTTGCTTTCCCTACTGCCTGACTGCACTGTTCACCCATTTTGAGACTGTCAAAAATCACTACCCCTACTGCCAATATATTACTTTTTTGGCCCAAGTGCATTATTTTACATTTGGATACATTAAACTGCAGTTTCCATTGCTTTGACCACTTATCTAGTAAAGCTAAATCATTTGCCATATTACAGTCGCCTCCAGGAATATCAACCCTATTGCACACTTTAGAGTCATCGACATTACATTGTCATGATTTGGGTCAAAGGCTGTCCACTACCCCTTGGCCTAGGACACTTGGGTTGGGTCAACCGTTCCCTGGAGAGGAAGGAGAAGGCAACCGTGAATTTGTGTTCTGACACTGTTTCTTCCATCCTTCCTAGAAACCGCATTAATCCAACACAACTGAAGAGCCAACACAACTCATTGGAGCCTCCAGCTTACATCTGGGAGGGGGCCCCTGGAATTCTACCCACAGCAGCAGAACAAAATGTCTATTGCGAAATATATACAGTTATATTACCTCTTTCCTGGAGAGATGAGCTGAATACAGACTTCTCGGTAAAAACTACCCTACAGTGTTGGTGCCTGTTATATAAAGTTGGTAGTGTTGGGACCGAAATCCCTGGTGCTGACTGCTGGCTGTAGTTCAGCAGTTCAAATCTCACCAAGGTTGACTCAGCCTTCCAAGGTGGGTCAAATGAGGGCCCGGATTGTGGCGGGTAAACTGCTTAGAGAGGGCTGCAAATGCTGCCACAATGGTGCCCAACCTGTGGCAGAACAATTCATGCCTGTATGGGCCTTACCAGCCACCTGCGGACACATTGCAGGAGTAGTCATCTAATCTAAAAAATGTGCCTTGGGAGAAAGGACAAAGAACTACTGGCCAGGCAGCAGTAAGATCGACTGGTTCTACTGCAGGAGTGTGATTG
>NW_027248807.1:0-1000 GCF_031021105.1 Erythrolamprus reginae | reverse complement strand
CATAAAAGATTTGTAGTTTTGGAGATTCTTTGTTGTTAGCTTCTTTGGCAGTAGCTTGATGGGACATTCGGTATTTCTTGATAGTTAGTCAGGTGTTGGCCATTTTTAATCCTAATGTGGCCAGTAGTTTTCTAGCCTTGCAGACTAAAGGATGGAACCAGTGCTGGCAAATTTTCCTTGGAAGAGGCAACGCTTGCTAGGCGCAGAAGAACAAGAAAGAATTGAAAGAAGAAACCAGAAAGCAAGAAAATGTCTCCAGACCAAGACTGTTGGCCTTCAGCTGTTACGTCATCATCTATGCTGTGGGGTAAGTTTGGCTGAGTCTTACAGTCTCCCAAGATTTTAGGGTATGGGTGGGGTTCATCTTCCACTACTTTATGTTAAGTAGGGGTAACCCTGCACATGACATAAAAGAATGCACTACTGTGTATTTTGAATCTTAGGAGGAAAACTCCATTGGCAACTGAAGTAACATCGATTTTTTTTTCTTAATCTCAAAGGCTTGTACCACACCAACTTAGAAGACAGAAGATTCAATTGTCAGCCAGCAGTGTAGATGGTAGAAACAGAAGAACAAATAGAAAGAATGAATGAATGAATGATATCTTTACTTCACCAAGCAAATCAAAGTGACCTATAGATAATAGACTTCATACCATTCTGGCCTGGCATAATTAAGCCCTGGCAATGGTTCTTAGAACCAGAAAGAAAATCCCAGAGGCCATTTTTAATGTGAGGTGTGGCCATTGATGAATTTAGATTTCATAGATTTCTGCCTGGCATAATTTAGCCCTGGCAATGGTTCTTAGAACCAGAAAGAAAATCTCAGTGGCCATTTATAATGTGAGGTGTGGCCATTGATCAATTTAGATTTCATAGATTTCTGCCTGGCATAATTTAGCCCTGGCAATGGTTCTTAGAACCAGAAAGAAAATCTCAGTGGCCATTTATAATGTGAGGTGTGGCCATTGATCAATTTAGATTTCATAGATTTCTGCCT
>NW_027248806.1:0-1000 GCF_031021105.1 Erythrolamprus reginae | reverse complement strand
AACTACGATCAACTTTTTTCTTAAGCTGGTTCAACTTTGGGATCGTCTTGAGGTACAAGTGCCCAAATTCCCAGCTTGGTGATTAAGCCTGCGCCCTTCAACCCAGCCATGGCCATTTTCCTTTGGAAGACCAGGGTCAAGTGCTGGGAATTCGGGGGACTGCAACCCCAAAGATCTGGGGAGAAAAGGCGACCCCGTCAAAAGAGCTCTGTTTTAACCGATTCCCCTGTCACTCATTCTTCCTTGTGGGGGAAATTGTGCCTAGGTATAGGCTGGAAGGGTATTGTCTGTATGTATGATTTTATTTCCTTTTTTAAAAAAAAAAATCTAACATGGTATTTGTCTCTTTCTTTTTTGTGGTGGGGGAGAATTGAAGACAGCAACCCTTAACATTTCTGCAGCCAGAACCAGGAGGCTCCAAAACAAGCTTTTTAAAAAATAAATATTTTAGCCTTTTGTGTAAATACTGGGATTTGGCAAATGCTCTTAGAATTCTGTGGGGTGAGTTCTGCAATCCGTTGTCTGTGTCTTTTTGGCCAAGGTCAAAATGGACAGCTCTTTTGGCAATTACAGACCAATTATTTTAAAAGAGTTGACAGGTTTGCTCTTCTCTCAAATTAATCTATTTCCACCCCACTTGATCATGCAAAAGCAATAGCACTTCAGAGTTTTCTACCACTTCATAATGCTTTGCTGGCGCTCTAAGCCGTTTATAGAGTCGTTCCATTGTCCCCAACAAACTGGCTCCTCAATTTATCGACCATGTAAGGATGGAAGGCTGAGTCAACCTTTAATCGTTCAGGATCAAACTCCTGGCAGTGGGCAGAGTTATCTTGCAATACTCCATTCTAATCCTCTCCACCTCTCTCCCTCCCTATTTCTCTCTTTCTCCCCCTCTCTATCTGTCTATTGTAATAGCACTTAAGACTTTACAGCCTCTAAATGTATTGGAAGGCTGAGTCAGACTTCAGCCAGTCTGGATTGAACTCCTGGCAGTGGG
>NW_027248805.1:0-1000 GCF_031021105.1 Erythrolamprus reginae | reverse complement strand
AGTGGGTGTAATAAAGTTTGATCCAAAACTGTTTCATGACTCTTCTAGAAAAGACTTGTGCAGTCTGGAGCTTGACACCTATTGACTGGGGATCACGTAGCATTAGAACAGCAAGTTGGTTGGCTGGCTGGTTGATTGATTATGGCAGATTGCAAGGGATCAGGCTACATACCAAAGGAGATTAATTTGTTAGAGGGTTCAAATTATTGCAGAATGTCCTTCATTTCCATCGCTAGCAAAATGGGAGGAGGGCAGGGGCAGGTATTCAAGGTCCCTCCCTCCCTCCCTCTAGAGATCCTTAAGAAAAGAGAATCCACAACATTTCATTGTCCTTAGATGACACCAGTATATGGGTCACATTCCAGATAGAAGATGATGAACAAGGCTTCCAACGACAAAGCCAATGTTGCTCATTGGCAACATTGGTCATCACAGGCCCATACATTCTGATCTTCCAAGGGGAAGACAAGTCAACCGAACCTAACTACATCAACCAGTTTTTGTCTATCTTGCTTAGGATCCTTAGAACACTGAATTATTTGATGTAAATCAAAAACAAAATTCTTTCCTGGCCTTTTCTAAAGCCAACATGAATATCTTCCCCCTCTCCCCTGTGCAGCTCCAATCTAGGAATGTCAAACTGGATTTCTTCGAGGGCCATATCAGAATTGTACTTCTCCACAGGCCAACAGGAGGGAGGGGAGACGGCACAGATGCCTCCTGCAGCACCCTTCCGACCAAAATGGGACACCGCGGATTGTCTATGCGTGTGTTTACTGCCTTCTTTGCCCTGTTTTCAGCCTGGATAGTTTTCTGCAACACTTTACCAGCCAAGACAGAGGAGGCCACTGCACAGCCCCTTTTTACCTAGCAGGCACCGTGGGCTGGTCCTTTGCTATTTCCAGGTGGACTCCACGAGCCATATTTAAGCACCCCACGGGGCGGGTCTAGCCTGTGGGCCTTGAATTTGACATCCCTGCTCTAATCTAAGCATCATTTT
>NW_027248804.1:0-1000 GCF_031021105.1 Erythrolamprus reginae | reverse complement strand
ATTTTTAATACTGTAATTCTAAAAATGTGTAAAATAATAAATAAATTGCATATAACATGCTCGTGCACATATACATTTGTTACAGTGATGGGATTCAAAATTTTTACTGCCAGTTCTGGGGGTGTGGCTTGGTGGGTGTATGTGGCTTGGTGGGCATAGCTTATTTATTTTTTATTTATTTATTGGATTTGTATGCCGCCCCTCCCCGGAGACTCGGGGCGGCTAACAGCAACAATAAAGCAGTGTACAATAGTAGTCTGATGTTAGAAATAATTAAAAGCCCATTAATATAAAAAACCAAACATACATACATACATACCATGCATAGAATTGTAAAGGCCTAGGGGATGAGTGCCTCAATTCCCCCATGCCAGATGGCAGAGGTGGGTTTTAAGCAGCTTACGAAAAGCAAGGAGGGTGGGGGCAATTCTAATCTTTGGGGGGAGTTGGTTCCAGAGGGCCGGGGCCGCCACAGAGAAGGCTCTTCCCCTGGGTCCTGCCAAGTGACATTCTTTAGTTGACGGGACCTGGAGAAGATCCACTCTGTGGGACCTAACTGGTCGCTGGGATTCGTGCAGCAAAAGGTGGTCCCTGAGATAATCTCATCCGGTGCCATGAAGGGCTTTATAGGTCATAACCAACACTTTGAATTGTGATCGGAAACTGATCGGCAACCAATGCAGACTGCGGAGTGTTGGTGTAACATGGGCATATTTGGGAAAGCCCATGATTGCTCTCGCAGCTACATTCTGCACGATCTGAAGTTTCTGAACATTTTTCAAAGGTAGCCCCATGTAGAGAGCGTTACAGTAGTCAAGTTTCGAGGTGATGAGGGCATGAGTGACTGTGAGCAGTGACTCCCAGTCCAAGTAGGGTCGCAACTGGTGCACAAGGCGAACCTGGGCAAATGCCCCCCTCGTCACAGCTGAAAGATGTTTCTCTAATGTGAGCTGTGTGTCGAGGAGGACGCCCAAGTTGCGAACCTTCTCTGAGGGGGCCA
>NW_027248802.1:0-1000 GCF_031021105.1 Erythrolamprus reginae | reverse complement strand
TGGACTAGATAATCTCTATGATTCTAGATGACCTCCTTAAGGTCCCATCCAATTCTGTAAGGGTCACCTGCTTGAGAAGGGGGTTGGACTAGATGCCCTCTAGTTTGTTTTGTCATAACCGCTTGTTCACTTTGCATCTGCCTTGAGGCATTGCAAAAATTCCAGATAATCATGACAAGCAGGTCATAAAGGGCCCCCAGACAGCAACCAGCCCTCACTTCTGTCCTTTGCTAAGACAATTCTACCTAGTTCTCTCTCCCACCCCTCTTTTGTGAGGACCAATCTGATTGGAATATGGAATGTGATACATATGGAATTCAAATCACCAAGTGCAGAATTTAATTATAAAAAAGAGCATGTAGTAAGCTGTTCCCATATCTCCTTGAAATGCTAATTGTTTTAGGAAACTCCTGTTTCTTTGATGTGATATATGGTAAAGGGGTCATGAGGTCCATTGCCCCAACTAAATGTGACATGGTATGCCAATTTGTAGAATGATAACTCCTATATTTTTCTCATTCTTTTGTTAATTCCTGTTTCTTTGAATATGAGGAGCTTTTTGGTGATTTTAATTCCATATCTATTGATGGGATAACTATCGGAGTTTAGCTTTGTTGAAAACAAAAGTTCATTGCTGCTGATAATGTGTGTGTGTGTGTGTGTGTGTGTGTGTGTGTGAAAGAGCTCCCAAAGCCCCCACACACTTTGGGGACTCTCCACATGAACGCAGAAGAAGGCATGGGATCGTCTAGATGCCCAGAGTATGAACAGACCTCTCTCTCTCTGCAAACAGAAAAGGATCATTAGGCTCCCCAGGTTTTTCCCCACAAAGCCCCCTGCCCCCCCCCCACTTTGGGGACCCATGCCTCCTTTCACCCCTCCTTCATTCGTCTTGAGGGTTCCCAGAAGTGGGGGGGGGGCTTTGGGAGCTCTTTCACACACACAAACAAACACCCACACCCACACATACCAATTCTACTCAGAACCCCTCCTCAAGAAG
>NW_027248801.1:0-2000 GCF_031021105.1 Erythrolamprus reginae | reverse complement strand
GGAACACACTACCTGACTCTGTGGTTTCTTCCCCAACCCCCAAAACTTTAACCTTAGACTGTCTACTGTTGACCTCACCCCATTCCCAAGAGGTCTGTAAGAAGTGTGCATAAGTGCCTTCCATCCCCTGTCCTAATGCCCCCTTTTATTCGTATCCATTTCATGTATTCATAATCATGTTTATGTTTGTTATTCAATACATGCTTGTCCAAATAAATACATAAAACTAAATAAATAAAATGGACAGGACAGACAAAAGTCCCCCTGCACGGTTCTTAAGTAAGTAAGTAAGTAAGTAAGTAAGTAAGTAAGTAAGTAAGTAAGTAAGTAAGTAACGAAGGAACGAAGAAACGAAGGAAGGAAGGAAGGAAATGAGGAAGGAAGGAATGAACGAACAAACAAACGAAGGAAATGAGGAAGGAAATGAGGAAGGAAGGAAGGAAGGAAATGAGGAAGGAAGGAGGGAGGGAAGGAAGAAAGGAAGGAAATGAGGAAGGAAGGAAGGAAATGAGGAAGGAAGGAAGGAAGGAAGGAAGGAAGGAAGGAAGGAAGGAAGGAAGAAGGAAATGAGGAAGGAAGGAAGGAGGGAGGGAAGGAAGGAAGGAATGAGAAAGGAAGGAAGGAAATGAGGAAGGAAGGAAGGAAATGAGGAAGAAAGGAAGGAGGGAAGGAAGGAAGAAATGAGGAAGGAAGGAAGGAAATGAGGAAGGAAGCAAGGAAGGAGGGAGGGAAGGATGGGAGGAAGGAACGAAGGAAGGAACGAAGGATGGGAGGAAGGAAGGAAGGAAGGAAGGAAGGAAGGAAGGAAGGAAGGAAGGAAGGAAGGAAGGAAGGAAGACTCACCTGGAAACAAGCAGTGCCAAAAGAGATCCCAGCCACGATGCCCATTTCCGAATCCATGGTTTGTATCACCAGGCTAAAACAACCCTGCAGAGAGAAACAAGAATCGCTCAAGAGAGACCTTTTCACAAGGAAACACACACACACACAGACTGCACAAAAAAACCCCACCCAGTCCATTTCAACCTTGACTTGACTTTAACCCTATAATTCTTTTTAATCGGATGGGAGACTAGCAAAGGTCTTCCAGGTTGTGTCAATATTTGGGCAGTGTCGCTTGACTGCAGTGGACTTTGGAAGGATTAGCAACCAAGATCTGCTCCCTTTTCGGCTCCACAGGAAGCAGGGAGAATAAAGGCCAGGACCTCCTCACAAATCCAGAAGAAGTTAAATTTTGGGCCTTTATTAGAAATTGGTGGAAAGACATTCCAAACTACGAACTAGAACTAAAACCGGAATATACCTACAAGGCATTATCCGTGGGCATCATAAAAGGGCAAATTTATATCTTATAATCCACGTACTTACAGCGGCAAGATTGAGCTTTGCACAAAATTGGAAAAAAAGAAAATATACCAACAGAACAAATGGTTATCAGAAAGATACTAGAATGCGCAAAAATGAGTAAAATGACGATGGGATTGTAAAATAAACAGGGAAATGACTATTATACCATATAGGAAAAATTATACAATTGGATAGAGAAAAAAATAGAATTGGGAAAAAAATAGACAAAATAAAAGAGGAAATGGAAAAAAGGTAATGTAAAAACAACTTTATCTCAAAATGCGCATGTTTCCGTAAACTGCTTGTATGTATGTATGTATGTATGTATGTATGTATGTATGTATGTATGTATGTATGTATGTATTTATTCAATTTTTATGCCGCCCTTCTCCTTAGACTCAGGGCAGCTTACAACATGTTAGCAATAGCACTTCTTAACAGAGCCAGCCTATTGCCCCCACAATCCGGGTCCTCATTTTACCCACCTCGGAAGGATGGAAGGCTGAGTCAACCTTGAGCCGGTGATGAGATTTGAACCGCTAACCTTCAGATCTACAGTCAGCTTCAGTGGCCTGCAGTACAGCACTCTACCTGCTGCGCCATCCCCCCGCTCATATTATATCGTATTATACAATTGGATAGAGAAAAAACAC
>NW_027248800.1:0-2000 GCF_031021105.1 Erythrolamprus reginae | reverse complement strand
TGACCCGTAATGCTACTGGGTTGTCCTCATTCGGTGGACGTGACCCGGGCCCGACGAGGGAAACATCCCTCCTTATTTCTCTCCTCGCTGATTTCCACAGATGAGCCGGACGCTCCGATGTTGCGCAGCGTGGGGAACACTACGGCCCCACGACTCGGCACCCGGCTGCCCTTCCTCAGCCTCTTGCTCTGGGTCTTCCTCTCTTGGAGCTCCTGAAAGGAATCTCGGGCCTCCTGTTGAACTCCCGGATTGAGCCAAGCAAGGTGGATCCCGACGAAGTCCACGCGGCGAGTGAGACGGCAACGACGAGATCTTCAGGGTTACTGACCTCGAAACCGTCGGTAGTACGCGGCGTGAAGAAGGGCAGTGCACGGCGCAGGCGTGGTGAGGACGGCGTGCCGATCCTCTCTTGTGTTCAGGCTCCGAGCAATGCTTGACACTCTTTTTCCTGAGAGATCTCGTTGGACTCCCGGTGGGAGAAAGCAATGCGGTGCGTGTACGACATATCCTCCGCAGGTCGGAGACTTATCCTCCGCGAGTTGGAGATGCCGAGGATCTTTTGGAAATTCGATGGACGTTGTTGGACTTTTCGAACCGATTTTGTTGGACCTTTTGAGCAAGACACCAACACAGGCTGCTTTCTAAACCACCCATTCCTGGACTTTACGAGACCATGTGAATAATTTATCGGACTTAAAACAGGCAGGACCTGAATTTGGGGAGGAACCTCCTACGCCACTCCGGACACATTCCCGTCGGATTTTTGTCCTCATGATCCCGACAGGAAAGCTGCGTCCCAAGGATATAGATTCAAGAAATCGGATCGATAACTATTTTTTAGAAGGAAAAAAAAAGTGCGACAAAAACCCAGCAAGGACTTTCAATTTCCAACAAGACATTTGTATATCCCTATATATAGGATGAACTTAGGACAGAAAACTTTGTGTGTGTTTACTTCGGGGGTTTTGATCCGAAGGGGTGGAAAATTGTCTTTTTTTCGGATCTGTTTTTATTTCGGTGAGGGCTAAGGTTCTCATGGAGGAGAAATCCCGCTCACAAGTCTGCACTCCGCTAAAAACAGAGATGTGCCCAAAATTGCCAAAGAAAGTTTTGCTGGCGTCTTGCGCAGGTAGTACGGCCTAAACCGAACCCAAATTTTACATTGCAAAGGAAGACCTTGCTTCGGCAAGTTTTGTCCCGGTTAACGACCACTCTCATGGCGGGTGTCGTTGCCACTTTTAAAGCCAGTAACAGGGTGTTGATCAAATCTCAGCTTTTCCACTGATTTTGCTGATCAAAAGGGGATCGCACGATACGACCATCATAACTATAACTGTCAATCAGTTGGCAAGCCTCTGAATTTTGATCCACAGTCGTAAGTGTGAAACACAGTCCTAAGCCACTTTTTTTGGGATGTCGTAACTTTGAACGGTCACTAAACGGCTACCTGTGTATCCAACGAGACTCAGCTGTTAAAAGCCATAAATCAGAAATTTTATTATATTCCATTCCAGCCTTGTGCCTTCCATTGTGAGGAAAACTGCCTCTGTTTGTGGAGGATCCATTTAGCTACAAATAGTCCTCAATTTAGTGACCGCAATGGGGACCGGCAACGTAGTCATTAAACAAAACGGTTTGTAAATCCGTAACCGATTTTCCTTTGCTTTATGGACCTGCGAAGGTTCTGAGTGCGAGAGCAGGTCGCAAATTTAAATTTTTAGAGTTAGGTGACGGACGCAAAATGAGGCAGTCGCTAAACAAGGAAGACCTAGACTTCCCCAAGCAATCTACTTAGTGAATCAGTTCTTTGAAATTTTTGGCTGCTTAACATTAATCAGGGAGGTGTTTGGCAGAAGGCGAATTCTCAAGAAAAAGGGGAAATTTATTTTCTGTTATGCTTTTTATTTTTTTATTGGTTTTAAAAAAAAGAATAAACAACACAGAATAAACTGGTTGTGGTATGAAGTTCAACGGGGCAACCTCGTTTTGGGGGAGGAACT
>NW_027248799.1:0-2000 GCF_031021105.1 Erythrolamprus reginae | reverse complement strand
CTATCTTTCTCTTTCTTTCTTTCTTTCTCTTACTTTCCCTCCCTCCCTCCCTCTCATTCTCATTCTATCTTTCTCTTTCTCTCTCTTTTCCTCCCTCCCTCCCTCCCTTTCATTCTCATTCTATCTTTCTCTTTCTCCTTCTCTTTCTCTCTCTCTTTCCCTCCCTCTCTCATTCTCATTCTATCTTTCTCTTTCTTTCTCTTACTTTCCCTCCCTCCCTCCCTCCCTCTCATTCTCATTCTCTTTCTCTCTTTTCCTCCCTCCCTCCCTTTCATTCTCATTCTATCTTTCTCTTTCTCTCTCTCTTTCCCTCCCTGTCTCATTCTCATTCTATCTTCTCTTTCATTTCTATTTTCTCTCTCTCTTTCTCCCTCCTCCCTCTCATTCTTGTTCTATCTTTCTATTTCTCCTTCTCTCTCTCTCTCTTTCTCCCTCCCTCTCTCTCATTCTCATTCTATCTTTCTCTTTCTCCTTCTTTCTCTCTCTGTCTTTCCCCCCTCTCTCATTCCCATTCTATCTTAGAAACATAGAAACATAGAAGTCTGACGGCAGAAAAAGACCTCATGGTCCATCTAGTCTGCCCTTATACTATTTTCTGTATCTTCTCTTTCTTTTCTATTTTCTCTCTCTTTCTTTCTCCCTCCCTCTCTCTCACTCTCATTCTATCTTTCTATTTCTCCTTCTCTTTCTCTCTCTCTTTCCCTCCCTCTCTCTTTCTCATTCTATCTTCTCTTTCTTTTCTATTTTCTCTCTCTCTCTCTCTTTCTCCTTCCCTCTCATTCTCATTCTATCTTTCTATTTCTCCTTCTCTCTCTCTCTCTCTTTCTCTCTCCCTCTCTCATTCTCATTCTATCTTTCTATTTCTCCTTCTCTCTCATTCTCATTCTATCTTTCTCTTTCTCTTTTCTCTTTCTCTCTCTCTCTTTCTCCCTGCCCTGTCTCTCATTCTCATTCTATCTTTCTCTTTCTCTCCCTCTTTCTGCATGAGATCAGGCTGGAAGGGACCTTTTGGGGTCTTCTAATCCAACCCCTTGCACAGGCAGGAGACCCTCAACCATTCTGGACAAATGGATGTCCACTCTCTTCTCGAAGATCTCCAGTGATAGACGACCCACCACTTCTGGAGGAGAGCAGCTCCACTGATCAATTCTTCTCCCTGCCAGGAAAGTTCGCCCTAGTTCTAGGTTGCTTCTCTCCTCGGGGATCTCCCACCCATCACTTCTCCTCCTGCCCTGAGATGCTTGGGAGAAAAGGTTGCCCCCCACCCCTCTTCTCTCTGATAGCCCCTCGCATACAGTGCGGTGTTTTACTTTCACGTATGGTGCGTATAACATTGATGGTGTTAGCTGGTTGGGTCAAGAGACATCTGCAAGAAAACCAGCAAATTCAGAGAGCATCAAGGACTCCACTATCCTTCTCCTCCCTCTCCTCAGCCTCTTCTGCCTCCTCCTGGCTTGTAGCGCTGATGATGTTCCCTAGTTGGGTCATGAGACATCTGCCAGAAAACCAGCAAACTCAGAATATCAAGCGTTGGTGATAATTCAATGTCTTGCCACACTATCTGGATAAGGCCTCGTGTTGATGGGAACTTGGGAGGGGGATTTTCAGGAGGGAGCAGATGCAGCCACAAAGCCTTCTTTCAAGGGGTTCAAGGCCATCCTGTCTCCACCCACCTGGGCGGAAGTGGAAGGAGGACTGGCCACGCTGGAACAATATGAGTGGGCAACATTTGTGGCGGGGGGGGGGGGGGGGGGACAAGGGATGTGAACTTTCAAGTGAGTGGGAATCTCAGATTCAGGTGCCCGGAGGGCTCCGGCAATAAATTGGAGCTTTGAGGAGCATTTTGATTAAATTTGCATGCTACCTAGAGCCTTGACAAAATCCTCTTCCTCCTCCTCTTTTTCTTCTTCTTCAGAGAACATCAAGGACTTCACAATCCTCCTTCTCCTCCCTCTCTTAGAAACACAGCAGAAAAAGACCTCCTGGTCCATCTAGTCTGC
>NW_027248798.1:0-2000 GCF_031021105.1 Erythrolamprus reginae | reverse complement strand
GTCATAGGGGTCAAATAAG
The DNA here is from genome assembly GCF_031021105.1 of Erythrolamprus reginae. Lineage (NCBI taxonomy): Eukaryota > Metazoa > Chordata > Lepidosauria > Squamata > Dipsadidae > Erythrolamprus > Erythrolamprus reginae. The sequence goes on along the minus strand of NW_027248798.1, from coordinate 1,981 downwards.
CAACCAGGAAACAATCAATATTAATAAAAATCTTAAGGATGCAAGCAACAAGTTATAGTCATACAGTCATAACTGGGAGAAAAATGGGTGATAGGAATGATGAGAAATAATTAGTAGTAATAGTAGTGCAGACTTAGTAAATAATTTGACAGTGTTGAGGGAATTCTTTGTTTAGCAGAGTGACGGCGTTTGAGAAAAAACAGTCCTTGTGTCCAGTTGTCTTGGTGTGCAGGGCTCTGTAGCGACGTTTTGAGGATATTTAATGTTTGAAGATAAGTAATTTGATTTTGTCTTTTTAAAGGGCAATTATTATAAAATAAGGGTTAAGAAATATACACGAAACAAATAAGGATGTGTGGAGATGATTGAAGAACTATGGTCTAAATGTATTAGATGAGAGAAAGTAGCTTATATAATGCACAAGCTAATAGCTTTTAAAATTTGAATAAGGAAATAGAACAATTTTTGTGGGTAATCCAGGTGATAAAGTCAAAAGGAGACAGCTTTTGATGGATGATGAATACTGAATGTAAATGGATGTGAATTATTGTACTGTACTGGAGATTGAAGGCATATAGGAAGATAGAAGATTGACGGCAGAAAAGACCTCCTGGTCCATCTAGTCTGCCCTTGTACTATTTCCTGTATTTTATCTTAGGATGGATATACAATATGTTTATCCCAGGCATGTTTCAATTCAGTTACTGTGGATTTACCAACCATGTCTGCTGGAAGTTTGTTCCAAGCATCTACTCCTCTTTCAGTCAAATAATATTAATGATTGAATAAAATAATGATTGAAGCACTGTGGCCTAAATGTATTAGATGAGAGAAATTAACTTATTTTATCTATCTATCTATCTATCTATCTATCTATCTATCTATCTATCTATCTATCTATTTATTGGATTTGTATGCCGCCCCTCTCCGCAGACTCGGGGCGGCTAACAACAATGATAAAAAACAACATGTAACAATCCAATTTAATAAAACAACTAAAAACCCTTATTGTAAAAAAACCCCAAACATACACACAAACATACACATGCATAACTTGTAATGGCTTAGGGGAAGGGATATCTTAACTCCCCCATGACTGGCAACAAAGGTGGGTCTTGAGTAATTTGCGAAAAACAAGGAGGGTGGGGGCTGTTCTAATCTCTGGGGGGAGTTGATTCCAGAGAATGTATTAGCTAACAGCAATTTAAATTTGAATAAGGAAATAGAACAATATAATATTGCATGTCTGCATGACTGGAGAAAAAAAAATTAAAAAAACTTTCACCTCCCAAAATTTAAATTGTTGGGGTCAGTCAGAAGATTTGGAAATGATGCACCCCAAAATGAATATTTTGGGGACCAGGCAGCTCACTAGTGGGTGTGGGGTGGAGGGTGACTCTCTCCCTTTCCATGTCTTTTACAAGTGTATCCAATTTGTGCTTTTCTCAGTTCTCCGTGTTTGCAAATATGTCAAATTTGGTTCACCAACCTCCAAAAGATTTGGGGTTGTTGATTTAAAGTATGCATCGAGAGTTCAATGCATTTTTTGGCTCATCCTTCTATGAACAAGAGTGATTTCCTTGGCAATTTTGCCTCGTGGACCAATTTCCTTAACATTTCCATAATATAATTTGGTTTTGAACGTTCATTGCATGAATATATGGATTCTGTATACAACTCCACGAACCTGCATTTTTCAAATCTTATTAGAAGCAAATAGGGCAGGGTGAATTTTAAAGGATTCTGGAGATAAGATGGATTCTTGTTCGGTTCGTGAATTTTTTTCCTAACCCTTAGATTATTGTTTTTCAACTCTAATGGGTTTAAGATGAATGGACTTCAACTCCCAGAATTCATCAGCTAGCATGACTGGCTGGAGGATTCTGGGAGTGGAAGTCCTCCCCTTTTAAAGCATTCAGGCTGGGGAATTCTTGGAGTCCTCCCCTCTTAAAGCAGGCTGCCTGGGGGATTCTGGGAGTTG
>NW_027248797.1:0-2000 GCF_031021105.1 Erythrolamprus reginae | reverse complement strand
TGTGGCGGCCCCGGCCCTCTGGAACCAACTCCCCCCAGAGATTAGAATTGCCCCCACCCTCCTTGCCTTTTGTAAGCTTCTTAAAACCCACCAGACAAGGGGGAATTGAAATACTCTTTCCCCCTAGGCCTTTACAATTTTATGCATGGTATGTCTGTATGTATGTTTGGTTTTATAATAAAGGTTTTTAACTGTTTTAATATTGGATTGTTATATGCTTTTTTTATTACTGTTGTTAGCCGCCCCGAGTCTACGGAGAGGGGCGGCATACAAATCCAATAAATAAATAAATAAAAATAAATAAAAATAAATAAATATATTCTGGGAATTGAAGTCCACAAGTCTTAAAGTGGCCAGGTTTGAAGACCTTTACTCTAAGCCAACATCCTGCAGCAGTGTTTTTCAACTTAACAATTTGAAAATGGCTGGACTTCAACTCCCAGAATTCCCAACCAGCAAAGTTTAATTCGGGGTGTTGAAGTCTGTCCACCTGTCATAGAAGATGGGTGGGGAATTCTGGGAGTTGAACCCCCACCCCATCTTAAAGGCATGTGGAGTGGGGAATTCTGGGAGTTGATGTCCCTCCTCTGTCTTAAAGCACACGGAGTGGGGAATGCTGGGAGTTGAAGTCCATCTGTCATAGAAGCTAGATGGAGAATTCTGGGAGTTGACGTCCACCCGGTCTTCAAGTTGTCAGATCGAGATACCCGGTGCTACAGAAGGCAGTTGCCATGTCTGACATATGCCCAACAACAGAAACCGCCATGCTCCAGGGATGGAGTGAGAGCCATGGGTGAGTGTTGGCCGTTACGATACCCTGGTCCCACAGCAGCTTCTGACCTTTCCGGTGGTCAATAGCCCAATTATATTGGGGCTGAAACGTTTTGGCTCTTTTCATCTTCGGGTTTTGAGAAGCTTTAGGGGATAAAGCAAAGGTTTTAAATCTTGAACTCATTTTCTTCCTTAATCCCACCCAGACGCCACGGTGACTGGGGTTTTGCAGTGCCTGGGCTTTCAAGCAAGCAGGATCTCTGCCTGGAAACCTTTACCGGGTTTTGGATCCTGATTTGTTGCTTAAGAGCTTCTTGGTAGCTTCTCATCATTTCTCCACCTTTCTGAAGTTTGGAAGCTGCCAATGAGGGTCTGGGTATAACTTAGAGCTGCCTGGCGTCTGGTAAGCCATGTTGACAGGTCCAGGTTTCTCAACAAGGAAGGATTTGTGGCTTCCTTCCTTCCTTCTTTCCTTCCTTCCTTCCTTCCTTCTTTCCTTCCTTCCCTCTTTTCTTCCTTCTTTCCTTCCTTCCTTTCTTCCCTCCCTCCAATCTTCCTTCCTTCCATCCTTCCTTCCCTGATTTTCCTTCCTTCCCTCTTTCCTTCCTTCCTTCCCTCCCTCCAATCTTCCTTCCTTCCCTGATTTTCCTTCCTTCCCTCTTTCCTTCCTTCCTTCCCTCCCTCCAATCTTCCTTCCTTCCCTGATTTTCCTTCCCTCCCTCTTTCCTTTCTTCCATCCTTGCTTCCTTCCCTCCCTCCATTGCTCCCTCCCCCTCCTTCCTTCCTTCCCTCTTTCTTTCCTTCCTTCCCTCCCTCCAAATTTCCTTCCTTTCCTCTTTCTTTCCTTCCTTCCCTCTTTCTTTCCTTCCTTCCCTCGTTCTTTCCTTTCTTTCTTTCTTCCTTTCTTCTTTCCTTCCTTCCTTCCCTCCCTCCCTCACTCCAATCTTCCTTCCTTCCCTGATTTTCTCCCTCTCCCTCCAATATTCTTTCCTTCCTTCTCTTTCTTTCCTTCCCTCTCTCCTTCCTTCCTTCCTTCCTTCCTTCCATCCCTCCAATCTTCCATCCTTCTTTCCTTCCCTGATTTTCCTTCCTTCCCTCTTTCCTTTCTTCCTTTCTTCTTTCCTTCCTTCCCTCCAATCTTCCTTCCTTCCCTGATTTTCCTTCCTTCCCTCCCCCCCTCCAATCTTCCTTCCTTTCTTCTCTTTCTTTCCTTCTTTCCTTCCCTTCTT
>NW_027248796.1:0-2000 GCF_031021105.1 Erythrolamprus reginae | reverse complement strand
ATTATTATTATTATTATTATTATTATTATTTATATTTGTATGCCGCCCCTCTCTGAAGACTGATTGGTGCATAAGACGACATGCATTTTATTACTCCCCACCCCTCCCTCTCTTTCTCGATAGTAAACTCCGAGCGAAGCTTGGGTTGAAGCCCCTGGAGGTCCACACCATCAAAAAAGGTAGGTGGGCCTTCTCCATCTTCTCTCCTTTGCCACGGAGACTTCGGTTCGTTTGTCTTCTGCTTGGTTCTTCAGACATCTCTATGACAAATTCTGCATTATTTCATCTAGCCCAAGATGGAGTATCACTGGGTTTTTTTAAAAATTATAATACAAACAAAACAAGGGAACAACATAAAACATATATACATACCTATATATGTAGATTGTTCTACGAAATCTACAAAAACAAATACATACATACATACATACATACATACATACATATATATATATATATATATATATATATATACGTCACATGTTTAAGCTGAATTTGAAAATTAAGGGAGACTAGGATAGATCTATTTCGGCCTTATTTTGGCCTCATCAGCTAGCCATACCCACTGAGGACTTGAACCTGCAACCTTTGCCTTGTAAGGCAGAGAATTATCCTCTAGGCTACAGTATCCAATCCCTTCAGCTCTGTACCAGGGAAGGGTTACATTTTGTGTCGAATACACACATACACACACATATTTGTTCTGTCGGGCTCTCTGGTAGACTCCCCCCAAAAATTCACAGGTACAAATTTCAGACACACACACACACACACGTTTGAAAATTCAAAACCATGTTCTTTATAATGAAAATTCCCTTAAACCAAGCCCTCTTTTGGTAGAGCCAAGAGCCCCTCGTCTCCAAACAACCTGGTCATTTGTCCAAGTCCCTTATCAGTCCTGTGATACTTCGCTTGCAGCTGTGAGGCAATTCACAGTCCTTCTTCTTTCACACACTTTGCTCTGGTTTAGTTTCCAAGCGGGGAAAAATCAGCCCACAAAAGGTCAAAGTCAGCAAGGCAGTCAGGAAACACAGCGGTCAGATCATCCTCCACCATGGCCAAACCCACAGGCTGCTCTTTATAATGACCACAGCCTCACTAATGACCATAGGTGGCCTCATTTTCTCTTGTAATAATCCTTCAGTTGTTGCTGCCTATGCATTGCTCTCCGCATGTGTGGCTGCATCATTAACTCTTGTTCCGAATCCAAGGAGCGAGCGAGAGAATTGATCTCCTTCTGAGCTGTCTGCCACACTCTCCTCCTCCCGGTCACTCATGTCTTCCTGTCAATACACGACGGAGGTTATAGAGGAGAGACCTCATAGTAAAATATATCTAAGAAATAATAGAAAAGAAGACATAGGAATAGAACATATCAATAAAAGAACAGAAGAAGAGATAGAGGAATAGAAGGAAGGTAGAGGAGATATTTATTTATTTTATTTATTTATTTTGTCCAATACACAATGAGGGTTTTAGTGGGTATATATCTATATACACATAGTAAAATACATGATGGAGGTTATAGAGGAGATACTCATAGTAAAATATATCTAAGAAAGAAGAGAAAAGAAGACATAGGAATAGAACATATCAATGAAAGAACAGAAGAAGAGATAGATAAATAAATAAAAAAAATATAAAATAAAAAAATAAAATGATCAGATTTCAGTATTAACGTCTGAAGTTGCTTCCCGTTGCTATGTCATTGTTAATAATCTTGAAAAGGGAAATACCCCATGATCTCACCCAGCGGTTTCATGTAGATATTAAATAGCAGGGGGGAGAGGGCCGACCCCTGAGGCACCCCACAAGGGAGAGACTTAGAGGTCAACCTCTGACCCCCCACTAACACCGACTGCAACCGGCCGGAGAGGTAGGAGGAGGAGAACCACTGAAGGACAGTGCCTCTCACTCCCAACCCCTCCCGCCGGTGCAGAAGGATACCATGGTCGATGGTATGGAAAGCCGCTGAGAGGTCAAGGAGCACCAGGACAGAG
>NW_027248795.1:0-2000 GCF_031021105.1 Erythrolamprus reginae | reverse complement strand
AGGTATTCTGTTCCGATGCCATGTAGGGCTTTATAGGTCATAAACAACACTTTGAATTGTGACTAGAAACTGATCAGTAGCCAGGCTGTGGAGTGATGACAAAACATGGGCATATCTGGGAATTTATTTATTTATTAGATTTGTATGCCGCCCCTCTCCGTAGACTCGGGGCGGCTCACAACAATAACAAGAACAATGTAAGAACAAATCTAATAATTTAAAAAATGCTAAAAACCCCATTATTAAAAGCAAACATACACACAAACATACCATGTATAAACTGTATAGGCCCGGGGGAGATGTCTCAGTTCCCCCATGCCTGACGGCAGAGATGGGTCTTAAGAACTTTATGAAAGGCAAGGAAGGTGGGGGCAGTTCTAATCTCTGGGGGGAGCTGGTTCCAGAGGGTCAGGGCTGCCACAGAGAAGGCTCTTCTCCTGGGTCCCGCCAAACAACATTGTTTAGTCGACGGGACCCGGAGAAGGCCAACTCTGTGGGATCTAACTGGTCACTGGGATTCGTGCGGCAGAAGGCGGTCCTGGAGGTATGCCCATGATAGCTCTCGCAGCCACATTCTACACAATCTGAAGTTTCCCAACACTCTTCAAAGGTAGCCCCATGTATAGATGAGGGCATGAGTGACTGTGAGGAGAGACTCCCTGTCCAAATAGGGCCGCAACTGGTGCACCAGGCAGACATGTGCAAATGTCCCCCTCGCCACAGCTGAGAGTTGTTGTTCTAACCTCAGCTATGGGTTGAGAAGGATTCCCAAGTTGCGAACTCTCTCCAAGGGGTTCAAAAGTCCGGCCCCCCCTGTTGTGGTTAGCTCTGGCCCAGCTCCTGCCCCAAGGACTGTGGATGTGGGGGAGACATCCACATGCTGCAGGCCTGTTTTGACCCTTGTGGAATCTGCTGATGAAGGCTCCTCTGACCAAGAAGACATGAGTGACAGGGAGGAGGAAAGTATGGCAGACAGCTCAGAAGGAGATCAATTATCTAGCTCCTCCTTGGATTCAGAACAAGAGTTAACGATACAGCCACGCATGCGGAGAGCGATGCATAGGCAGCAACAACTGAGAGATTATTATCAAAGAAAATGAGGCCACCTGTGGTTGAGTGGGGCTGTGGTCATTAGTGAGGCTGCTATAAATAGCAGCCTGTGGGTTTGGCCATTGTGGAGGATTATTTGATTGTTGTGTTTCGTGACTGCTTTACTGACTTTGACCTTTTGTTTGCTGATTTTTTCCCCACTTGGAAACTAAACCAGGGCAAAGTGTGTTTCACTTTGTGAAAGAAGAAGGACTTTGAATTGCCTCCCAGCTGCAAGCTAAGTATCACAGAACTGATAAGGGACTTGTACAAATTACTAGTTTGTTTGGCGACGAGTGCTCTTTGCCAAAAGAGGGCTTAGGTTAAGGGAATTTTCGTTATAAATAACATTGTTTTGAATTTTCAAACATGTGTGTGTCTGAAATTTGTACCTGTGAATTTTTGGGAGGATTCTACCAGAGAGCCCGACAGAACACCCCCTAGAGTGATGGAAGGACAGATGGTATTGTCCTTGGGAGGCAAAACCCACAGCCACTCCATCTTGTCGGGGTTGAGTTTGAGCCTGTTGACACCCATCCAGACCCTCACAGCCTCCAGGCACGGGCACATCACCTCCATTGCTATCTATTAGATTAACGCTGCTGTGGCAAGAGGCGAATAATTGAAAAATAAAATAAATCAGTGATGGATTTCTTATGCATCCTGAACCCTAGTTTCAATTCTAAACTGGCAGCTATACTTATTCATCACCAAATGCAAATCTTATGAGAATCCCTGTCAACCTTTCTCCTACTTGGGGGGAACTTGTTAACTATCCATCTTACCATACCGGCTGCTTTATATAACTTCGTCTCCAAGCGATTTTTGTCAGTGGAACCATCAATCTCAGCTTCCTGTTGAAAATTGCCAAGAGGGAAAATGAAAATTCAATCCCAGGTTTCAATAAATGA
>NW_027248794.1:0-3000 GCF_031021105.1 Erythrolamprus reginae | reverse complement strand
GAGGAGGGGGACGAGGAAGAGGGGGGTGAGGAGGAGGAGGAGGAGAAAGAAAGAGGGGAGAGGAGAAGGGGAGGGGAGAGGGAGGAGGAAGAGGAGGATTATCCTCTGAAGTCCATGTCTGTCTTGTTGGGTTGCAGAACCAACAAGGTGCAGATGAGGTGCAGATGACAGGCTCTATAATTCCTCTGTAGAACTGTATCAGCAGCTCCTTGGGCAGTTTGAACTTCCTGAATTGGTGCAGAAGGAACATTCTTTGTTGTGCTTTTTTAGAAACATAGAAACCTAGAAGACTGACGGCAGAAAAAGACCTCCTGGTCCATCTCGTCTGCCCTTATACTATTTCCTGTGTTTTATCTTAGGATGGATCTATGTTTATCCCAGGCATGTTTAAATTCAGTGACTGTCCATTGACCAACCACAGCTGCTGGAAGTTTGTTCCAAGCATCTACTACTCTTATCAGTCAAATAATATTTTCTCACGTTGCTTCTGATTTTCCCCCCAACCAACCTCAGATTGTGCCCCCTTTGAAGAGGAGGAAGAAAAGAAGAGGAAGGAAAGAAAGAAAGAGGAGGTGTTGGAGATGGCAGCCCAAAGCTACAAATAAAGCAAAGAGCCTTCGACCGGCCCTGACGTTACAGCATGAAAATATGTGACAGGAATGAGCCCCCCCACCCCCATGGTAGAAAGAGTAACCAGCGGAGAGATGGATGGGTCTATCTATGCTTCATTATAAAGCCCCTTCCGCTGCCTGAAATAGGCTCCCATTCACGATCGGAAGAAGCAGCAAGCCATGGTTTATGCGTTCCATAAACAGGTCAGCTGACGTTCTGTTTATTGAAAGGGCTTGCATGCAAGGGAATTATTAAAAGCAATATTTTAATACATGGTTATCAGCCAGATCCAGAGGAAAGGCAATCCCTAGGAAATGCCTATTGTTCTGGGGCAGTGTGGAGAAATGGTTTGTTGCGGCAAGAGTCGGTTTGATGCAGGGGTTAACGGTGTGGGATTCGAAGTGGGGAGGCCCTGAGTTGTAGATTAGACTAGATTAGATTTATTGGATCGAATGAATGAATGAATGAATGAATGAATGAATGAATGAATGAATGAATGAATGAATGAATAAGCATACACTTATTTTGATAGAGCTTTGAATTCACGACTGTGTGAATTCATGAGATGGCACTCTATGGATGTAAAATGAGGCTGACCAAGGGGTAAGGGATAAAAATGCATGCTTTATATTTTGTGATTTGGGTCTTCCTGTAGTGGTATCCACAAAAGAGGTCAGAAAAGTCAAGATGGAAGATAATCTGAGTCAGGAGTTTGGAGTTTTGGATACTCAGGTGTTCCTGCTATCGTGAACAAAGCATTTCAATTTCTATGATTTTGTTACTTTCTTTTCTTTCTTTCTTTCTTTCTTTCCTTCTTTCCTTCTGTCCTTCCTTCCTTCCTTCCTTCCTTCTTTCTTTCTTTCCCTCCCTCCCTCAATTATTTATTCATTACAATTTTAAAAAGTCTTAGCAGCTTGTAAGAAAGATAAAAAGAAAGAGGGAGGAGAAAGGAGAAAGGGAGGAAGAAAAAGAAAAATAGAAAGAAGGAAGGAAGCACTAAAGAAGGGAGGAGGTGCGAACAAAGGGAAAGAAAAAAGAAGGACAGAAGGAAGGAGAAGACACAAAGACCAAGAAAAAAGGAAGGAAGGAAGGAAGGAAAACAAAAAAGGGAAACAAGAAGGAACAAAGAAAGAAGGAATAAGAAACAAAGAAAAAGAAAAAGGAAGGAAGGAAGGAAGAAAGGAAGGAAGGAAGGAAGGAAGGAAGGATGTTTGTGGAGAGAGTGTGAAAGGAAAAATAAAATTTCAAAATAAATAGAGAAATAAATGTACTTATTTATCTCTCTTTGTCTTTCATCTCCCTTCTGGTTGCTGTCAGAAACATCTCGTCTTCCGCAACTTTACCATTTATTGTTTCCTTTGATTTGGCAACTAATTTTAAACCTCTGACTCTGGGCAGCTGAAAAGACTTCACAAATAATAAAAAAGTAACAACAAAAACAACCCCCAAACCCTACATAATCACAAATCGGCAGCCAAGGTACACAACCCCACAACAACAATAAACATTGGGATCTTTGAAGCTTGACAGAACCCTCACAGGGTGTCAGGAATATCTGATTTTTCCCCCCTGAACTTCTCTTTACATTTCTACAACACTGCATGATTTATTGAAACACTGCAAAATATCACTGACGTGTTAGCAAAAAATGCAAATCACCCCTTTGCCAACATAGACATGTAGATCGATACAGTAGCTGGCTGCATATAAACATTTCAGCTTTTGGAGACGGGAAGCCTTCTAAGAAAGATGTCCTCTGCTGAGAAAAGGATGCATTGAGAGAGAGAGAGAGGCAGAGAGAGAGAGAGACAGAGACAAGGAGAAGGACGGAAAGAGAAAGTAAGAGAGAGGGAGGGAAGGAGGGAAAGAGATGGAAAGAGAGAGGGGCAAGGAGAGAAAGAGTAAGAGAGAGAGAGGGAAGGAGAGAAAGAGTAAGAGAGAAAGAGGGAAGGAGAGAAAGAGAAAGAGAGAGAGAGGGAAGGAGAGAAAGAGAAAGAGAGAGAGATGGAAGGAGAGAAAGAGAAAGAGAGAGAGAGGGAAGGAGGGAAAGAGAAAGGGAGAGGGAAGGAGGGAAAGAGAAAGGGAGAGGGAAGGAGGGAAAGAGAAAGAGAGAGAGAGGGAAGGAGAGAAAGAGAAAGAGAAAGAGAGAGAGAGAGAGGGAAGGAGGGAAAGAGAAAGAAAGAGAGAGGGGGGAATGAGGGAAAGAGATGGAAAAAGAGAGGGGGAAGGAGAGAAAGAGTAAGAGAGAGAGGGAAGGAGAGAAAGAGAAAGAGAAAGAGAGAGAGAGAGAGGGAAGGAGGGAAAGAGAAAGAGAGAGAGGGGGGAGAGAGGGAAAGAGGGAAAGAGAAAGAGAGAGAGAGAGGGAAGGAGAGAAAGAGAAGGAGAGAG
>NW_027248793.1:0-3000 GCF_031021105.1 Erythrolamprus reginae | reverse complement strand
TTCCTTTCTACCTCTCCCTCCCTCTTTCCTCCCTCCCTCCCTTTCCTTTCTCCCTCTTTCCTTTCTATCTCTCCCTCCTCTTTCCTTTCTATCTCTCCCTCCCTCTTTCCTTTCTATCTCTCCCTCCTTTCCTTCCTCCCTCTTTCCTTTCTCTCTTCCTCCCTTTCCTCCCTCTTTCCTTTCTATCTCTCCCTCCCTTTCCTTTCTATCTCTCCTCCTTTTCCTTTCTCTCTCCCTCCCATTCCTCCCTCACTCTTTCCTTTCTATCTCTCCCTCCTCTTTCCTCCCTCCCTTTCCTTTCTATCTCTCCCTCCCTCTTTCCTTTCTACCTCTCCCTCCCTCTTTCCTCCCTCCCTCCCTTTCTCCCTCTTTCCTTTCTATGTCTCCCTCCCTCTTTCCTTTCTATCTCTCCCTTTCTATGTCTCCCTCCCTCTTTCCTTTCTATCTCTCCCTCCCTTTCCTTCCTCCCTCTTTCCTTTCTATCTCTTCCTCCCTTTCCTCCCTCTTTCCTTTCTGTCTCTCCCTCCCTTTCCTTTCTATCTCTCCCTCCCTTTCCTTTCTATCTCTCCCTCCCATTCCTCCCTCACTCTTTCCTTTCTCTCTCCCTCCCTCTTTCCTCCCTCCCTTTCCTTTCTATCTCTCCCTCCCTTTCCTTTCTATCTCTCCCTCCCTTTCCTCCCTCCCTCTTTCCTTTCTATCTCTCCCTCCTTTCCTATCTCTCCCTCCCTTTCCTTTCTATCTCTCCCTTTTTATCTCTCCCTCTCTTTCCTCCCTCCCCCTTTCTAATCTCTCCCTCCCTTTCCTCCCTCCCTCTTTCCTTTCTATCTCTCCCCTCCCTTTCCTATCTCTCCCTCCCTTTCCTTTCTATCTCTCCCTTTCCTCCCTCCGTTTCCTTTCTATCTCTCCCTCCCTTTCCTCCCTCCCTCTTTCCTTTCTATCTCTCCCTCCCTTTCCTTTCTATCTCTCCCTCCCTTTCCTCCCTCCCTCTTTCCTTTCTATCTCTCCCTCCCTTTCCTCCCTCCCTCTTTCCTTTCTACCTCTCCCTCCCTCTTTCCTCCCTCCCTCCCTTTCCTTTCTCCCTCTTTCCTTTCTATCTCTCCCTCCCTCTTTCCTTTCTATCTCTCCCTCCCTCTTTCCTTTCTATCTCTCCCTCCCTTTCCTTCCTCCCTCTTTCCTTTCTCTCTTCCTCCCTTTCCTCCCTCTTTCCTTTCTATCTCTCCCTCCCTTTCCTTTCTATCTCTCCCTCCTTTTCCTTTCTCTCTCCCTCCCATTCCTCCCTCACTCTTTCCTTTCTATCTCTCCCTCCCTCTTTCCTCCCTCCCTTCCTTTCTATCTCTCCCTCCCTCTTCCCTTTCTACCTCTCCCTCCCTCTTTCCTCCCTCCCTCCCTTTCTCCCTCTTTCCTTTCTATGTCTCCCTCCCTCTTTCCTTTCTATCTCTCCCTCCCTTTCCTTCCTCCCTCTTTCCTTTCTATCTCTTCCTCCCTTTCCTCCCTCTTTCCTTTCTGTCTCTCCCTCCCTTTCCTTTCTATCTCTCCCTCCCTTTCCTTTCTATCTCTCCCTCCCATTCCTCCCTCACTCTTTCCTTTCTCTCTCCCTCCCTCTTTCCTCCCTCCCTTTCCTTTCTATCTCTCCCTCCCTTTCCTTTCTATCTCTCCCTCCCTTTCCTCCCTCCCTCTTTCCTTTCTATCTCTCCCTCCCTTTCCTATCTCTCCCTCCCTTTCCTTCTATCTCTCCCTTTTATCTCTCCCTCTCTTTCCCTCCCTCCCCCTTTCTATCTCTCCCTCCCTTTCCTCCCTCCCTCTTTCCTTTCTATCTCTCCCTCCCCTTTCCTATCTCTCCCTCCCTTTCCTTTCTATCTCTCCCTTTCCTCCCTCCGTTTCCTTTCTATCTCTCCCTCCCTTTCCTCCCTCCCTCTTTCCTTTCTATCTCTCCCTCCCTTTCCTTTCTATCTCTCCCTCCCTTTCCTCCCTCCCTCTTTCCTTTCTATCTCTCCCTCCCTTTCCTATCTCTCCCTCCCTTTCCTTTCTATCTCTCCCTTTCTATCTCTCCCTCTCTTTCCTCCTCTCCCCTTTCTATCTCTCCCTCCCTTTCCTCCCTCCCTCTTTCCTTTCTATCTCTCTCCCTCCCTCTTTCCTTTCTATCTCCCCCTCCCTCTTTCCTTTCTATGTCTCCCTCCCTCTTTCCTCCCTCCCTTTCCTTTCTATCTCCCTTTCCTTTCTGTGTTCCTCCCTCCCTCTTTCCTTTCTCCCTCTTTCCTTTCTATCTCTCCCTCCCTTTCCTCCCTCTTTCCGTTCTATCTCTCCCTCCCTTTCCTCTCCCCTCTTCCTCTTCTTCCCTTTCCTTCCTCCCTCTTTCCTTTCTCTCTTCCTCCCTTTCCTCCCTCTTTCCTTTCTATCTCTCCCTCCCTTTCCTTTCTATCTCTCCCTCCCTTTCCTTTCTCTCTCCCTCCCATTCCTCCCTCACTCTTTCCTTTCTATCTCTCCCTCCCTCTTTCCTCCCTCCCTTTCCTTTCTATCTCTCCCTCCCTCTTTCCTTTCTACCTCTCCCTCCCTCTTTCCTCCCTCCCTCCTCTTTCCTTTCTATCTCTCCCTCCCTCTTTCCTTTCTATCTCTCCCTCCCTTTCCTTCCTCCCTCTTTCCTTTCTATCTCTTCCTCCCTTTCCTCCCTCTTTCCCTTCTATCTCTCCCTCCCTTTCCTTTCTGTCTCTCCCTCCCTTTCTATCTCTCCCTCCCATTCCTCCCTCACTCTTTCCTTTCTCTCTCCCTCCCTCTTTCCTCCCTCCCTTTCCTTTCTATCTCTCCCTCCCTTTCCTCCCTCCCTCTTTCCTTTCTATCTCTCCCTCCCTTTCCTCCCTCCCACTTTCCTTTCTATCTCTCCCTCCCTTTCCTCCACTTTCCTTTCTATATCTCCCTCCCTTTCCTCCCTCCCTCTTTCCTTTCTATCTCTCCCTCCCTCTTTCATTCCTCCCTTTCCTTTCTATCTCTCCCTCCCTTTCCTCC
>NW_027248792.1:0-3000 GCF_031021105.1 Erythrolamprus reginae | reverse complement strand
CTTTGAAATTGAGTCCTTTGGCAGCCAAATAATCCTTCACCTGTGGGATGAAGCACTGATGAAACCAGTCCCGCGTGAGGGCTTTTGTAATCCATGCTTTAGGATTATGCATCCAGTACACTGGCAATGCATTCTTATTTCTGTTCTTGAGGGCTCTTGGATTTCGTGACTTATAAATTAGCCCTGGCTTCATCAAAAAGCCTGCTGCATTCCCACACATGATCAAAGTCTTTCATGGCCTTAAAGCCAGGGGCTTTGGCTTCATCTTGCATCAAGAAAGTCCGTGAAGGCATCCTTTTCCAGAACAGGCCTGTTTCGTCCATGTTGAACACCTGTTCTGGAAGGTAGCCCCCTTCTGCAATTAGGTCTTTAAACGTGCGCTGGACAAAGTTTTCGGCTGCACCTGTATCTGCTGAGGCAACTTCTCCATGCAATGACACACTCTTCAGGCCATAGCGCCATTGAAATTTCTCAAACCACCCTTTGCTTGCTGTGAATGTGGCTGGGGCTGAAGAAGCAGAAGATGTTGATGGCTGGGGGTCTTCAGAGTCACCAGCACCTTCATCTACAGAGAATGACAGGAAAGGGAGAGAGAAGTGACTTGAATGAAAGCATACAGTCCTTCCTTCCTTCCTTCCCTCCTTCCTTCCCTCCTTCCTTCCATCCCTCTCTCCTTCCATCCCTCCTTCCTTCCCTCCTTCCTTCCATCCCTCCCTCCTTCCATCCCTCCCTCCCTCCTTCCTTCCCTCCTTCCTTCCATCCCTCCCTCCCTCCTTCCATCCCTCCCTCCCTCCTTCCCTCCTTCCATCCCTCCCCCCTCCTTCCTTCCCTCCTTCCTTCCATCCCTCCCTCCTTCCATCCCTCCCTCCCTCCTTCCTTCCATCCCTCCCTCCTTCCTTCCCTCCTTCCTTCCATCCCTCCCTCCTTCCATCCCTCCCTCCCTCCTTTCTTCCCTCCTTCCTTCCATCCCTCCCTCCCTCCTTCCATCCCTCCCTCCCTCCTTCCATCCCTCCCTCCCTCCTTCCTTCCATCCCTCCCTCCCTCCTTCCTTCCATCCCTCCCTCCTTCCATCCCTCCCTCCTTCCCTCCTTCCTTCCATCCCTCCCTCCTTCCATCCCTCCCTCCTTCCTTCCCTCCTTCCTTCCATCCCTCCCTCCTTCCATCCCTCCTTCCTTCCATCCCTCCCTCCTTCCATCCCTCCCTCCCTCCTTCCTTCCCTCCTTCCTTCCATCCCTCCCTCCTTCCTTCCCTCCCTCCTTCCCTCCCTCCTTCCTTCCCTCCTTCCTTAAAAAACACTTAAATAATGACAGAATAAAAAAACCCAGCCCTCACCTGGGTTTCCCTCATCTGCATCACCTCCTTCTGTGTCTGCAAGACGGTTGTACAATTGCTGTGCCTTTGTCCTTATGGTGTTTGTATCCAAAACAATGCTCTTTTTGCGGCAGTCTTGTACCCACACGGACAAAGCCGCTTCCATCTTCATAAGGCGTTTGTTTCTAGGCGTCACCATTCTTTTTGCAGCCTTGTTGAATGTTATCAGAGAAGTTTGCCTTATCTTCTTTTCGTCTTTCTGAATGTATCGCACAGTCGATTCGTTGATCCCATAATGCCGACCAACATCTACATTAGAACGTCCCGCTTTCAGCATGTCCAAAAGTTCAATCTTCTCCTTAATTGTCAGCATCTTCCTGCTCTTTTTAGCGTCGCCCGCCTCCACTCCGCATGCAACGTTTAGGAGCCATCTTCCAAGAAGTGTTCACAAGTTCCAACAGCTCCAACAGTTCAAAAAGTTCCAAAAGTTTCAAAGCAAAGCACGCTGAGCAAACAACACTGATTGGCCGAGATTTCTGTCCATCAGCATTGTCGGGCGAAATGTTTGCAATGACAACGCTGATTGGCTGAAATTTTTGCTGTATCACCGTTGCCGGGCAAACTTATTGCAATGGCAAAGCTGATTGGCCGAGATTTCGGCCAACCAGCAATGGTAGATGTCAGTTTGGTGATGACGCGTGACATCATCGGGCGTCAACCGCGCATGTATTTTTAATTTATTATTTATTGAAAAATCGCGATATAGCGTTTCGCGAAGATCGAGATCGCGAAAATCGAGGGATCACTGTATACAGATATTTGAGGGGTTGCCACAGAGAGGAGGGGGTCACACTATTTTCCAGGGCACCAGAGGGCCAGACTAGGAGCAATGGATGGAAACTGACGAAGGAGAGATTCAACCTGGAAATAAGGAAAGAACTTTCTGATGGTGAAAGCAATCAACCAGTGCAAGGGTAGGCAAAGTTGGCTCTTCTATGACTTGTGGACTTCAACTCCCAGAATTCTTGAGCCAATCATACTAGCTCAGGAATTCTGGGAGTTAAAGTCCACATGTCATAGAAGAGCCAACTTTGCCTACCCCTGAACCAGTGGAATGGCCTGCCAGCAGAGGTTGTGAATGCCCCAATACTTGACACATTCAAAAGAAAATTGGACTACCATCTGGTTGGGGTGGTGTAGGGTTTCCTGCTTGAGCAGGGGGTTGGACTTGATGACCTGCAAGGTCTCTTTCAACTCTAATAATAAATTAATAAATAAATGCCTGGGATAAACATATATCCATCCTAAGATAAAATATAGTAAATAGGGCAGACTAGATGGACCATGAGGTCTTTTTCTGCCATCATCTTCTATGTTTCTATGTTTCTATCCCTCATTCATACTAATGGCCAGAGCAAAACAATCACTCATGGCCCACAGGCCTTCTGAATAATGGGTTTTTAATGCCTTCCAGAAGGCGAGGAGAGTGGAGATGGTACGAATCTCCACCGGGAGTTTGTTCCAGAGGACTGGGGCCACAACAGAGAAGGCTCTCCCCTGAGGATCCACCCGGACCCGGAAAAGGCCGACTCTACAACTAACTGGTTATGCATATCATGGAAAAAAAAAACCAATTATACCTACCAACTGATGAGGACCAAGCTTTCTGAGACAACCCAAGAAAGGGAT
>NW_027248791.1:0-4000 GCF_031021105.1 Erythrolamprus reginae | reverse complement strand
GCACACAAAATCAATAACAACCCCCATAACAAACATCTGTCTAGCCCAAATCCTGGAAAAAACTTGATAGGTGGATTAAAAACACCAAATCCAACGTCAGGCAGAGCAAAGAACCGTAATAAAATATTACATTTTACACCCAGAACAGCTCCCAGCAATCCTTGCGCTCCTTTAGACCTTCTCAAGGACCCTGCAAGGTAGGCCGACCTGGCATCCCGCCCTTATTTACTTGGCTTCGAGCCCGACCTTTAAGGAGACCCACCCCCTCACCCTTATTGGATCAGGCAAGAGTGTAAACATCCAGAGCGGCCAGCGATTGGATGACCGGCCTGTCAGTCGAAGAAGTGGAGGCGTGCCGGGGGGGAGGAAATGAGGTCGCCCCGCCCTCCCTTCAGAGATAGCGGTCCGGTCCTCGCGAGGGCGAATTCTATCTCCGCCACCCGTCAGCTTACCCTCCCCGGTGGGCCCCTTTGGTCTTCCGCGCCGCTCCCGTCAGGCGAAGGCCGAGCCGGGGGAAGGAAGAAGGCCGAGCCGCCCAATCGTCTCCTCCGTTGGCGGTTGAGATTCGAAGAAACGGTTTCAAGAGGAGACGCCGAAGGCTCGCGAGGCGGCGCCGCCGATTGGCCGCCTCCTGACCCGCCGCGCGACGCGATTGGTCGCGGGAGTCGGGAGGTGGGCGCAGATTCGAAGACGTTATTGGTCCCGCGGGGTACACTCTCTCTCTCGCTTAGATCAACGAGTGAGGGGACTTCGGGGGGCGGAGGGGAGATAGCCTATCTGGGATTGGCTCCTCCGGGGCTCAGATGGTGAGGGGCAGCGCATGCGCAGCAGCATCGGGACTGAGGCCTAGTAGTAGTTGAGTTACCCCCAAGGTAAATTTGGGAAGCAACCGCAGGGAGAGACTGACCGTCCCGAGAAAAGCTTCACCCCCTCCGGTGCTCCCGACTTAGAAGCTGCTGGGGTCCATTTCCCCAACTTCTCTTCGGCCTCTTCTCTTATCTCCCTCTCAAGCGCACAACAGCCCTGCCAGGTAGGCCAGGTGGACTCAATGAGAGTCAAACGAGCCGGGGAGGGGGGTATATGTAGAGGGGGAGAGAATAAGGATTCGAACCCTCGTTTCTCCACTGCTAGCCCAGTATTGGAGTGCTCTGATTTGTAGTTGGAGAGAAAGAGAGCCCCCTCCCCCCAAAAGAAAGGGGGGGCACAATTAATTTCATTTATTTATTTTTGGCACAGCTCAGATCCAGGAGGGAAGAAGAACGAAGAGCATCAGTGTCTGTAATATGGCAAAGGATTTAGCTTTACTAGATAAGTGGTTAAAGCAATGGAAACTGCAGTTGAATGTTTCCAAATGTAAAATAATGCACTTGGGGAAAAGGAATCCTCAATCTGAGTCTTGTATTGGCAGTTCTGTGTTAGCAAAACCTTCAGAAGAGAAAGATTTAGGGGTAGTGATTTCTGACAGTCTCAAAATGGGTGAGCAGTGTGGTCAGGCGATAGGAAAAGCAAGTAGGATGCTTGGCTGCATAGCTAGAGGTATAACAAGCAGGAAGAGGGAGATTGTGATCCCCTTATATAGAGCGCTGGTGAGACCACATTTGGAATATTGTGTTCAGTTCTGGAGACCTCACCTACAAAAAGATATGGATGAAATTGAACGGGTCCAAAGAAGGGCTACAAAAATGACGGAAGGTCTCAAGCATAAAACTTATCAGGAAAGACTTCATGAACTCAATCTGTATATAAGGAAAGGGGGGGGGCATGATCAAAACATTTAAATATATGAAAAGGTTAAATAAGGTTCAGGAGGGAAGTGTTTTTCATAGGGAAGTGAACCCAAGAACAAGGGGGCACAGTCTGAGGTTAGTTGGGGGAAAGATCAAAAGCAACGTGAGAAAATATTATTTCACTGAAAGAGTAGTAGATGCTTGGAACAAACTTCCAGCAGATGCGGTTGGTCAATCCACAGTCATTGAATTTAAACCTGCCTGGGATAAACACAGATCCATCCTAAGATAAAATACAGGAAAATAGTATAAGGGTAGACCAGATGGACCATGAGGTCTTTTTCTGCCGTCAATCTTCTATGCTTCTAAGGATCCACTACTCTGGCAAGGAGATTATCACGTGGAGCAAAACAGCAATAGCACTTAAGACTTATAAACCGCTTCCAAGTGCTTTCACAGCCCCCTCTCTAAGCAGTTTACAGAGAGTCAGCCTCTTGCCCCCAACAACCTGGGTTCTCATTTTACCCCCCTCAGAAGGAGGGAAGGCTGAGTCAACCGTGAGTCGGAAGGAAGGCTCACTTTTTATTGGATTGATTGAATGGTTTTGTCCAATACACAATGAGGGGTTTCGTGGGTATACACATAGTAAAATACATAATGAAGGTTATACAGCAGTGGTTCTCAACCTTTCCAATGCCGCGGTCCCTTAATACAGTTCCTCATGTTGTGGTGACCCCCAACCATAAGTCTAGCGCCAATTCTCCCAACAGAGCTTTAAGCTGATTGACAGGAAAGTCAGAGGGACACTCCCACTGTAAACACCTGATTGGTCGGATTGTAAAAATATGTTCCAATGAGCCACAATAGAAGCTTTAGTTCCTAACACCAGGGGAAATTCGTCTTCCCCCATGGTCTGTGAAACGGTGGTTCCACCCCCAAAGGGGTCCCGACCTCTAGGTTGAGAACTGCTGTTATAGAGGATAAACTCATAGTAAAATATATCTAAGAAAGAATAGAAGAGAAGATAGAGGAATAGAACATATCAATGAAAGAATAGAAGAAGTGATATAGGAATAGAAGAAAGATATAGGAGAGCAATAGGACAGGGGACGGAAGGCACTCTAGTGCACTTGTACTTTACAAATGTCTTACTTAGCAACCTAAATTTTGGGTTGTTAAGTCCAGGGCTGCCTGTAGTACGTTCCAGTGCAGTTTACATCAAGATTGAGTCCTGATCTGTCCGCCTGTTTTATTTTCTTTCTAAAAAAGCTTCTTTATGGAGTGCTCTTGCTTATTCCCACGTCCGCCTTTTAAAAACCTTTTAAAGAAGCGAAGTTGGCTTGGCTTCTTACCATGATGGAGGGTGGCCAGGCTGCCTTTCCTTTGGCAGTTGGTTGCAGTGCAGTGGGCCCAGCCGGTTCTGCAGTGATGCAGCCTTTTCCTCTTTGGCCCCCATCCCCCAGCATCCCATTTATTTCCCCTGGCAACTCAAGTGGCAGGCATTACATTGTGACTTCATTGCAGAGGGTAGGAGGTGATAAGTGAAAAAAAAGTTGGCTTGGAAACTGGTCTGTTTATTTATTTTTTGATTTCATTTGATTTGTATGCCGCCCCTCTCCACAGACTCCAGGCGGCTAACAACAGTAAAAAGACAATATGAACAAATCTAATATTAAATGTAATGTAAAAAACCCCAATTTAATAAACCAATCATACATACAGATATACCATGCATAAATTTTATAAGCCTAGGGGGAAGGCAATATATATATGGGTATGGCTAGCTGATGAGGCCAAAAGAAGGCCGAAATAGATCTATCCTAGTCTCCCTTAATTTTCAAATTCAGCTTAAACATGTGACACATACAGATAGAATTGTCGGCTATCAATAAAATTAACTGCCTTGGAAATGGCCCTGGGTTGGGCCGAGAGGCAAAAAAGGAGCTGTGATGTTCCTTCAATACACCAGGGTGATTCGACACAAAATGTAACCCTTCCCTGGTACAGAGCTGAAGGGATTGGATACTGTAGCCTAGAGGATAATTCTCTGCCTTACAAGGCAAAGGTTGCAGGTTCAAGTCCCACTGGGTATGGCTAGCTGATGAGGCCAAAAGAAGGCCGAAATAGATCTATCCTAGTCTCCCTTAATTTTCAAATTCAGCTTAAACATGTGACATATATATATATATATATATATATATATATATATATATATATATAAAATTTCTCAATTCCCCCATGCCTGATGACAGAAGTGGGTTTTAAGGAGCTTA
>NW_027248790.1:0-10693 GCF_031021105.1 Erythrolamprus reginae | reverse complement strand
GTTAGTAACACGGTTGTTAAGCGAATCTGATTTCCTCATTGACTCTGTTTACCAGAAGGTTTCAAAGGCAGATCACATGACCCTGGGACCCTACAACCGTCTTAAATTCATGCCAGTTGCCAAGTATGCGAATTTTGTTTGATTGACAAAGGGTGCTACAGTGGTCATAAGTATGAAATGGTAATCAATCAATTTTTCCAGAACTGTTGTAACTTGAAACAATCACTGAACAAATGGTTGTATGTCAAGGACTTACAAGGACTTACAATCAGTGTTTAAGATTTTTTTGCCTCTTCTCAAGAACCATTTTCCACTTACAAACCCAAGCCTCCGAAACTGTAACCGGATAAAGTGGGGAGAAGCCTCTGTGGGGCCTCTCTAGGAATCTCCTTGGAGGAAACAGGCTCCACCCTCCCTGTGGTTTCCCCAATCACACACATGATTTGCTTTTACATTGATTCCTATGGGAAAAATTGCTACTTCTTTTCTACTTAAGAACCTGGTCACGGAACGAATTAAGTTTGTAAGTAGAGGTACCACTGTACCTATTCTATTAGTGCAGTAATGCTTGAACCAAAACCCAGATACTTCTTTGAAATTGGAAACACGGAGTTTGGAAGTAACAAAGTATATCTAAAAAGGACTTTGGAATAAAGAATCTTATTTGGATTTTTCTATTCTGTATTTTTATGCTCTGCTCATTTTTAGAGAATGCTATTGAGTCCACTTCAGTAGCTTAGCTTGTAATGGTAAGTTTTTTATTGCACAATATGAACGTTGTAAAACCAGTTATGGTGGAATTATAAATAAACGTTGTTATGTTTGACATCTAGTAAAATTTCTGTTTTATCCACACATAGGATTACTTGATTTAATATAAAGTAATAACTCTACTGTAGGGTTCTCATTAGATTTTATGATTTCATCGTTTCATGATTCTTGAATAAAACATATGCCTATAAAAATAATTCTATTTATATAGAAATAATTGTGTGTCAATTGGGCCATAATTGCTCTAATTTATTGTTGATCAACAAGTGAAAGAAAACAAACCTTGAAGTTCAACAGAAGATGTCTTGATATCTGTTGAAATAGCTGCTGATATATAATGTGCATTCATTTAATTTAACCATCAGCATGTTATTTATATATACCAAACAGCATTTGTTAAAGTTACTGGATTGACATTAACATATATGGCTATCCAATCCTTTTATTTGCTCTTTTCCCTCATTGTTATGATTTAATCATTAAGTAAATTTGGTTGGTAGGCATAGTTTGATAACAGGGAGTGCTTTCTTTATCAAGATTTAAATTAGATTTAGTTAAGGCAGTGTTTCCCAATCTTGGCAACTTGAAGATCTCTGGACTTCAACTCCCAGAATTCCCCAGCCAGCATTCGCTGGCTGGGGAATTCTGGGAGTTGAAGTTCAAATATCTTCAAGTTGCCAAGGTTGGGAAACACTGAGTTAAGGCACTGCCATCACATCTGATGTAATCATGAAAGGATCATTCTTGTAACAGAAGAATAAAGAAAGAACAATGTAAACTGTCATTACAAAGTTCAAGACTATTCTTGGCAGCAATGAAATTTAAAAAACATGGAACAAATAAAAGCCAAGCACAATGTATGTCATTAAACCTCTAAAGCTTCCAGAACAGCTCTATCTACAGTTTCTTGCAGAAAACGGATCATGTTGGTGGCAAATCTTAAACAGGAAAACTGTTTCAAAGGATGGGCCCTTCACTGAATGCCAATACTTCCAGGCTTCATAAACACATACGCACAGAGAGAGAGAGAGAGAGAGAGAGAGACTTATTCCACCAGGATTGAAATGGTAAGACCAATGTCAAAAGATGAGGCCCCAAAGGGCATGAAGATGTAAAAAAATTTATAGGTTAAGGAATTATATTTATGAAAAAAATAAATATAGTCAAGATGAGGGATTTATGCCTTGCCTTGGAAGATCCACCCTGAAGGAGGACTTGGAAAAATGGTGAATGTACGACAGCAGGGTATCCCGGAAGAAATTCTGTATTGAAGAGTTTTGAAAACCATTAGCACTAACGCTTCAGTGCAAAGAATACCAAGACTATTACAGTTAAAGCTTAAAAAATGAAGCAAGAAACAGATAGAGGTATTCTAGAGACTTTGGCGGCTTAATGTCATACATTGTGTTTGGCTTTTATTTGTTCTATTTTTTTTTTTTTTTTTTAGTTTCATTGCTGCCAACAATCCTTTGGGTTAAAATATATATTTGATTAATAAAATAAATAAACCTTTACTTGTTGAAAGACCTTTGCTTCCGACCTCTTAGATTGATTGCAGTCTCTGGGTATTAAACTAGTGCCACCAATACCAATGAAAAGTCATTGGAGATCCATGTTCTACCATTTTTAAAGTTTTTTTTTTAATGGAGAAAGAGGAATGGTAATAAGATCGATGATAATATAAAAGATAGGTTCAAATACATGATTTCAATGTCCAGATTCTCAGTTAATTTACATGATTGAGACTGGTTTGATCTTTTAATCGCCAATGTCTTTGGCCAAATGAAATAATGTTGCAGGCCAGAAGACCATGATGGAAGCAGCCAATTTGCTGCATGCTGACTCCATGTACTTGAAGTAGAGAGGAATGAAGAGAAATGTTCAAGATTAAGAGAAGATGTACCCATCATAAGCTGACATAAGTCAGCAATAGGAAAAGGAGGAAGAATGATTTAGTTGAAAGTTTACCTTTCATGCTGGAGGTGTTTTTTTAAAAAACTGGGGATTAAGTTCAGCAAATATTCACAGTTGCTCATATAAATCAAAATTTGAGGTTCACAGCTTTCATCTTGATGCTAACCATATTTGTTACAAGGACCCGTTTTCTGAAAAGCTAGCCTGCATGATGTAGCCCCAAAACTGAACTGAAAACCCAAATAAAGCAACTGACAGCAGACAAATTAAACCTTCCCTTTACGGGGTGTCACCACGAGATAATTAAGAATTTACAGGTTGTCCAAAGCATATTTTAAAATGAATATTACTGAAATATATTCCAGATTCAGCTACAGAACAAACAAGCTTGACGATAACAAATTGCATGAGGAAGAAAAAAAGGGGTCTGAGGTGCCCATAAAGGCTGGATCTTAAATAGTTTAAACTATATAAATAAATCTGGGCTTGCAGTCTATTATGCACAAGTTATAGTTGGCTTCTACTTTGAGAGTAACCTCTTCAGTTCAGATATGTAATATCAGTATGTGCCATTATAAAGCAAAGCATAGATTAATGAAGATGGGATAATTTTTAACAATGAGAATTCTCTATATAGAATTAGTTTGAATATACAGTAATGTATTTTCTTGCATGCAGGAAAAAATACTCCTGACCACCTACACATTCTTATTTAATTTGAGCACAATTGCAAATGTTGTGAGTTTTTTATTAAAAAGTTTTAATTGTTTTAATATATTTCAAATTCAACTTCACAAGTACAGTATTTAAAAAGAAATTCTTTATCAAGTGCTTATCTTTATCCAGAGGGGTGGCATACAAATCTAATAAATAATAATAATAATAACAATAATAATTATCAGTCAGGAAGAAAGGTTCCTTCCAGTCCCATTAAAAAACATAAATTGTGGTTTAGTATACTTCACTGAGTAGAAACCTTCGAAAAAACACTATTGTATTGCCATCTCCTGTTATTATAATGTTGTAATAAAGTGCTTTCAATTTCTCGAATGGTGAGCAGCTGCCTTCCTCTGAACAATACTACTTTGAGCACATACCTTTTGTTTATATAATCAGTTTGCAGACAGCAGCAATAAAGCCAACGTTAGATGAGCCTTCATAAGTCTCTATTTGCTTTCAGATAAGCCTGCATCCTGCTCAGGTTGCAAAGACAATGGAATTTCCCTGCACTTTGCATGCCATGTTTCTTTAGTTTTGAATGAGTTCATAAAAGTCTGACCTAATGTTGAGAGTCAGAAAAGATAAGAAGAATGAGGGAAGAACTTCTTTACAAAACCTGTTTTGCTGTAATCTTGCAAACATGTTGTTACTTCAAAGACAGACTAGCTATTTCATAGTAATGTGAAGTTTAGTAATCTGACAGGACAGGAATAAAAATATTTATAGAGGCACAATGAATACATTTTCATCATTCACACTTTTCGGGTTTCGACTGTAGCAGTTGAAATAACTCCCAAAATTTTTGGTTAGCTCTTTACTATAGAAAAAACAGAGTAGTTGGTATAAAAGATTCTCAAGAATGTGATGTTCTTCACATTTCCTCTAGATCAGTGTTTCCCTACCTTTTTTGAGCCGCGGCACATTACTCACATTTACAAAATCCTGGGGAACATTGAGCGGGGGCTGGGGGTGGGTGTGTGTGTGTGTAAAAAAAAGTTTGGACAAAAAATATCTCTCTTCCTCCCTTTCGCTCTATTTTTCTCTCTCTTTCTCTTTCTCTCTCTCTCTCTCTCCCTTCCCTCCTCTTTCTTTCCCCTCTCTCTCCATCTTTGTTTCTCCCTTCCTTCCTCTCTTTTTTGCCCTCCTTCCCTCTCTCTGTCTTTCCCTCACCCTCCTTCCCCCCTCTTTTTCTCTCTCTTGCTGTCTTTCTCTCTTTCTCTCTTCCCCTCTCTCTTTCTCTCTCTTCCTATCTCTCTTTCTCTCTCTCTCTTTTGCTTTCTCTCTTTCTCTCCCCCCTCTCTCTCCCTCTCTCTTGCTATCTCTCTTTCTCTCTCTCTCTTTTGCTTTCTCTCTTTCTTTCTCTCTCCCCTCTCTCTCCTTCTTTCTCTCCCCCCTCTCTCCCTCTCTCTTTCTCTCTCTCCCTCTCTCCCTCTCTTGCTATCTCTTTCTCTCTCCCCCCCCTCTCCCTCTCTCTTTCTCTCTCTCCCTCTCTTGCTATCTCTTTCTCTCCCCCCCCTCTCTCTCTCCCTCTCTTGCTATCTCTTTCTCTCCCCCCTCTCTCCCTCTCTCCTTCTCTCTCTCCCTCTCTTGCTATCTCTTTCTCTCTCTTTCTATCCCCCCTCTCTTCCTCTCTCTACCTCTTTTGCTATCTCTTTCTCTCTCTTTCTCTCCCCCCTCTCTCCCTCTCTTTCTCTCTCTCCCTCTCTTGCTATATCTTTCTCTCTCTTTCTCTCCCCCCCTCTCTTCCTCTCTCTCCCTCTCTTGCTTTCTCTTTCTCTCCCCCCTCTCTCCCTCTCTCTTTCTCCCAGTAGCCGTGGGGCGACAGCAGGGTGATCAGCTGTGAAGCGGAGCTCCAGAACGGAGGCACAGACGGCGGTGGCTAGATGCCGTACATTTCTGGCGTTGCGCTGGGCATGGACGTGGGGCTTGAGCCTCCGTCCTGGTCCAGCCAGCAGGCAAGTGCCAGCCACGCAATTCCAGCATTTCCAGCCGCCGCCGTCGGTGCCTCTGTTCCTCTGTTCCGTATCTCCGCCTCACAGCTGATCACCCTGACGTCGCCCCACGGCTACTGGGAGAAATAGAGAGGGAGAGGGGGGGGGAGAGAAAGAGAAAGCAAGAGAGGGGGGGAGAGAGAGGGACCACCCTGCCACCGCCCCACGGCATGGCTCCTGCCCACTGCCGCTGCCACCCGCCATCACCCTCCCGCTGTGCGCCGCCCTCCTGCTGCCGCTGCCCTCCCACCAAGCCCCAAAGCTCACCTGCTGACAGGGAAGCTCCAGCCGGGCGGGGCGCCGCAGCTGCTGTAAAACTTGGAAGGCGCAAAGAAGCAAGCTCAGCTTCCGGTCTCACAACTTTTTTCTCTTCGCAAAAAGTTGCGAGACCAGAAGCTGAGCTTATTTCTTTGCGGCACACCTGACCATGTCTCGCGGCACACCGGTTGGGAAACACTGCTCTAGATCTTAGATAGTTTTCACAATAGTTGTTAGTGAATTTGTCTTGTGAATTTACAGTGTCCTCTAAGTTAATTCTGCCTAACATAGTTTCATTTCATTATTAAAATGTAATGTTATTAAATTATTATTAAATTCTTTATTATTAAATTCTTCTTACTACTGGGAATAGAAACCAAATACAACTTTCTTCCAGTAGATTACTGCAGTTGCTTTGACTGGTTTTTTTGTCCATTTGTTTTTGTCACCTGTTACTGCTTGTCACATGCTAAGCTGTTAAGATTTTTTAGAGCAGGAGTGGATTTTTAAAAATGTATTTAGTTGCACACACAATAGCCAAGAAAGAAGGCAAATGTAGATATTTGCACAGATCAGCAAATCCTATCTAGTGCATGTGTTTTGCATAAATATTTTGCTGGAATGTCTGGATATGAATGTGCTATTTTTGATCCAGATTTTCAGATACAGTTGACCTAGGTTTTCAGTAGATACTCAAGGAATAATGATGTTCTCATAATCAAGCCTAATAAAAGTTAATGTTTTTATTAAAGCTTTCCCCTCAACTAGTACGTTTATGAAAAATTGTGACTAGTATTTTTTTCAAGATGATTCTACTGCAAAGATGACTACAGACAGAGAATGCTGAAGGACCAATAATACCTGGAGGAAAGCACATTGGCTTTCTGTGCAAGTTTGCAATCCTATTGGTAGCTCAAGCTGCTGAAGTGGCAGCACTGTTGGTTGAGTGGGCAGTGATATGAGATGGCGGCTGATGCAACTGCAGTTCATATGTCTTAGCTATTATAGAATGAATCCATCTGCTGACCATGGACAGCGTCACCTTAGGGCCCATGAAAGCCAGTTGAAACAATAGAAAGCGATTCCAACAAGCGGAGTCGAGCAGTCCATTTGATATAAATATGCAACGCTCGTCGCACATCCATCATATGCCAATGATTCTCCATAGGATGAGCCAGCCATGAACAAAAACTAGGGAGATCAATCTCCTGAGCTTAATGGAACCAAGTATTGACCTTCAGCAGAAAGATCAGATCTAATAGAAGGACCACTTTGTTGGCATGAAATATACAGAAATCCAACTGGATCTACAACACGGTCAACTTGGACACTCTCCTAGTCTACGTAATGGCTATCAAAAATGCCACTTTACATATCAGGTGCTGTAAACTGGCCTCCCTGAGCCGTTTGTACGGTGAATCTATCAGGGACTGCAGCACCTTAGGAAGATTCCAAGTAGGGTAGCAGTGGGGGAAGCGATGTTAGTGGTACCCCGTAAGAAATACTGGCTATGCAGACGACGAGTCAACTAATCATGGTGGTTGCCAGAAAGAATGGATGCCAAGGCTGCTACTTGTATACGCAAAGTGTTTGGGCTAAGCTCCCTATCCAGTCCATCCTGGAGAAACTAGAGGTTGTTAGTAGATGACACTTGAGAAAGGACAATGGCCAACTTCACATGCCACCTGCAAAAGATGCACTATGTTGCATCATAGATGTGGGAGTGGGTGGTCTTTGGGAGGCTTGCATGGTATCAATGACCCTGGCTGGAATATTGTGTTTTTTCATGATGACCCGCAGTTTGAACCACTGCGGGTCCAGGTGAATCAATGACCCCTCCAGCATCTGAGACTCCAAGTTGGAGACATGGAGAAAGTCATCAGATCTGCAAAGACAGCATGCGAGGCCAGTAAGGTGTTATGAGGATGACCTATGCCCTCTCTTGCAATGTCTTCCGGATAACTTGCTGTATGATCGGAAGTGGCAGGAACAGAGACATTGGCCCCCACTGCTTCCTGGGTTGCAAATTGAGTGATGTAACTGTTGAACTGAGCATTGCTAGGAATGGCAAAAAGGTCTACTACTGGCATAACAAACATGTCCGTCAGCTCCTTGAATAATGCTGAATGCAGGTACCATTCGGCTTGGTCCACCGAGGACCGGCTTAGCCAATCAGCCCGTACATTGGCTACACCCAAGATGTGGTGTGCCCAAAGGGAGAGAAGATGTTCCCCCCAAAGAGTGAGTTGATGGGCCTCCAGCATCAGAGCCTTGGACTGCATGCTTCCCTGACAGTTGACATGCACCTTGGCCGCAATGTTGTCCATCATCACTAACACATGATGGCCTGTCATCAATGGGCTGAAATGACTAAGGGCTAGATGTATCGCCCTTAACTCTATCCAGTTTATCCTAGAGCATGGCTGGCTTAGGAATTCTGGGAGTTGAAGTCCACAAGTCATAAAACGGCCATAGTTCCTCACCCTTCTCTTGAGGGAAAAATTCTCTCTAATTGAAGAAACCAAAATGGAAACATTTACAACTCTATAAGCCAGAAATTGGTTTACATAATAGATGTATGATTAAAGATATTACCAAAGGTGTATTACATGAAGTATAAAGTTGCTAACTTTAGTGTCACTGTGTGCTACCCCCTTCCACACACCAGTTTATCTAGAGTTTTATTCAATAGTTTTTGTTCAGTCTGTTCTGTTTCAGATGTAGATTAGTAATGTATTTATAACATCTACAAACTGCTTCTCTCTGGAAAGACTCTAAGCATTGTATAAAAGACTAACAGTAATAAGATACCAATGTGGTAACAAATGCTAACTGTATTTACATATTATAAACAATAAACATAGGGTGGACAATATAGTAAATGTAGGCTTCTGGAATAGCCAGGTTTTTTACAGGGCTATGGAAAGGAACCATTTTTTTCAGTGTTCACTTTTTTGACCCAATTGGGATGGGACCTTCAGCTGGCATTCTCCAATCACTCAGACTGGAAAGAGAAACAATATTTTAGGGAAAGGTCCTCTTGTACTGTAAATATTTAGATCCTATAGTTCATTGAATAGAATTGTAAATGCCCTACTAGCCATGTAGCTCCCATAGCACTAAGGTTATATGGCAATACAGTAATGACACTTCCCATAAGCACAAGAGCTTCTGATTTTATACCAGTTGAAATTTATAGACTGTCTTAGAGAACAACTCCATGTAAAGTAAATCGTAATTATCTAGTAATATTGTCCCTCACTATAATAAATTAACTATTGTTTGGTTATACAGCAAGCTTGGCTAATCCCAAAGCACTCTGTTTTATGAACCTAAACTATGTGTGGCTACTTATAGCTGTTCTGCTCCCAATCCGAAAACCACACACAAAGGAGTTGCTGTTAGCAGGAGTAGAGAAGGAAAAGAGATTGATTTATTAATAAAGCATGCAGCGTTTTGCTAAAACATTTCTTATAGTCTCTGATGACTGGCTAAATGATAAATCTCGTTTATTGATTTTTCTTTTGCCTACTTTTAAAGATTTGATCATGTTAACTATTTTGTTCATACAGAGTTTGGTAAGAGGTCAGTAAGGGGCATACGTAAGTGCACCAGAGTGCCTATCGTTCCCTGTCCTATTGTCTCTCCTATATCTCCTATATCTTCTATACCTATATCTTTTTCTGCTATTCTCTCATAGTTATACAGTGATCCCCCGCTCGTTGCGAGGGTTCCGTTCCAGGAGCCCCCGCAACGAGCGGGTTTTCGCGAAGTAGCGATGCGGAAGTAAAAACACCGTCTGCGCATGTGCAGACGGTGTTTTTACTCCCACAGCGCTAGCGAGGAGCCGAAGATTGGGGGCGGCGCGGCTGTTTGCCGCTGGCATGGGGGGCTTCCTAGCAGCCCCCCAAACCCGGGTTGGGGGTCCGGGGGGCGCTGTCTCTCGGCGCTTTTGTGCTGAGTCCGGGAGCGAACTCGCTCCCCGACTCAGCTGGAAAGCGCCGAGAGACAGCGTGGACAGGCCCGTTCCTTGGCGCTGTCTCTCGGGGCTTTCGTGCTGAGTCCGGGAGTGAACTCGCTCCCCGACTCAGCTGGAAAGCGCCGAGAGACAGCGTGGACAGGCCCGTTCCTTGGCGCTGTCTCTCGGGGCTTTCGTGCTGAGTCCGGGAGCGAACTCGCTCCCCGACTCAGCTGGAAAGCGCCGAGAGACAGCGTGGACAGGCCCGTTCCTTGGCGCTGTCGCTCGGGGCTTTCGTGCTGAGTCCGGGAGCGAACTCGCTCCCCGACTCAGCTGGAAAGCGCCGAGAGACAGCGTGGACAGGCCCGTTCCTTGGCGCTGTCTCTCGGGGCTTTCGTGCTGAGTCCGGGAGCGAACTCGCTCCCCGACTCAGCTGGAAAGCGCCGAGAGACAGCGTGGACAGGCCCATTCCTTGGCGCTGTCTCTCGGCGCTTTCGAGCCGAGTCCGGGAGCGAACTCGCTCACGGACTCGGCTCGAAAGCGCCGAGAGAGAGCGTGGACAGGCCCGTTCCTTGGCGCTGTCTCTCGCCGCCTTCGAGCCGAGTCCGGGAGCGAACTCGCTCACGGACTCGGCTCGAAAGCGCCGAGAGAGAGCGTGGACATCGCCCGTATCTAGAAGAAGTTGCCACCCGAGCGCTCTTGCCCGGCGGGAGGCGAAGCATATGGGTGGGGGGGCTGTCAGGACACCCTCCCACCCCAGCACTTTGCATCCCGCCGGCAAAGAGCAATAAGGCAGCAGCTTCTGCCGGACACGGGCAATGGGCGGGACAGAGAAGCGGGAAGAATCAGGAGGTTCCTTTGGCGGCTAGAGGCTGCCTGGCACCCGCTGCAGCCAAAACAACAAAGCCAGGCAGCCCCCAGCTGCCAAAGGAGCCTCCTGATTCTCCCCGCTTCTCTGTCCCGCCCATTGCCCATGTCCGGCAGAAGCTGCCTCCCGTGCCGATGTTCCCCGCCAAGCCCAGTTCGGCTTCCCTGGCTGCTTGGCCGGAGGGGGGGGGCTCGGCCAAAAGGGGCTGGAGAC
>NW_027248789.1:0-10898 GCF_031021105.1 Erythrolamprus reginae | reverse complement strand
TGGAGAGAGAGAGAGGGGGAGAGCGGGGGAGAGAGGGAGAGAGAGAGTGGGGGAGAGATGGAGAGAGAGGGGGGGAGAGCAGGGGAGAGAGGGAGAGAGAGAGTGGGGGAGAGATGGAGAGAGAGAGGGAGGGAGAGAGGGAGAGAGAGAGAGGGGGAGAGAGGGAGAGAGAGGGGGGAGAGAGGGAGGGAGGGAGAGAGAGAGAGGGAGGGAGAGAGAGAGGGGGGGAGAGAGGGGGAGAGAGGGGGGGAGAGAGAGAGGGAGGGAGAGAGAGAGAGAGAGAGAGACTGGATACCCTGTACAATGAGCAAACAAGGTGGTCCAGGAATATCAGTTCCACAAGTTGCATCAATCCCACATATGCTGCTCGCTCCCCACTGGAATCATGTTTACCTCATTATCTTGTATTGATATTGACACTTAGCCTTTTTTTGTCAGTTAAGACCCTTTGATACCTGCAGAAATCCAAGCAATGACAAGAAGCTTAGAAATCTAAAGTACTTACAGTTGCCGTCTGAAACAACATCCATACCCCCTAAGTCAACTTTTAAAATTGAAATGTTGCCCTTGGGATCTGGATGTAATTTATGCACTGAGAACATTTGGGCAGCTTCTTATCTGCCCCACTGAGGATGAAGGTAGAAACCCAATGAAATGTACTTGGACTGATGCCTATAAAAGCTAACCTTGAAGTCTTTCCTTTGAGCACTCCCACAAAAAAGACAAGGACACTAACTTTCACCTATCTCTTTACCGCACACTTCCTCGTGTGCTTCCAAATCTCCAGCTCATACTTTTTGGGAAACTTTGATGTGGTCCTTGTTATTTTTCCCATCTGGATCCCACATTTACGAACGATGTGCTTGGTAATGATCTGGATGAGGGTTATAAAGCCAGTGTTATCCCAGGGCAGGGTTACTTAATGAATTGTCTGCTAAGAGATGTCCCGCTGTGTCTTTGGCTTGTTGCAAAATACAGCGTTGCCCTTCCCTTGTTCTTCTGGGTACAAAATTAACCAAATGTGGAAACTCTAACACTACTAACGATCATCATCATTATTTTTTTTTAGTGCTGGGTTGGCAAGCATAAGCACTAAGAGAGCACAACTAGCCATAAAGTTTCCACATAAAACCAACTGAGAACAATAAAAGCCTAACCAAGTTTCCAGGGATACAGTTTCCCATCAAGCTATTTTTCCAAAGCACCAAAAGGCAAGACAAGAAACAGCGGTTGGAAACTAACCAAGGAGAAAAGCAACCTAGAACTAAGGAGAAATTTCCTAATGGTGAGAGCAATCAACCAATGGATGGTCTGTGTGATGGGCTGCTAAATTCAAAGTGTTGGTTATGACCTTTAAAGCCCTGCATGGCATCGGACCAGAATACCTCCGGGACCGCCTGCTGCCGCACGAATCCCAGCGACCGATTAAGTCCCACAGAGTTGGCCTTCTCCGGGTCCCATCGACGAAACAATGCCGTCTGGTGGGACCCAGGGGAAGAGCCTTCTCTGTAGCGGCCCCAATCCTCTGGAATCAACTCCCCCTGGAGATTATGACTGCCCCCACCCTCCTTGCCTTTCGCAAACTTTTGAAAACTTATCTATGTTGCCAGGCATGGAGGAATTGACATATCCTTAGCTGCCTTTGATTTTATGGATGGTATGTTTGGGCTGTATGACTGTTTTTAATAGGGGTTTTTAAAAGACTGTTTTAACATTGGATTTGTATATGATGTTTTATTGTTGTGAGCTGCTCCGAGTCCTCGGAGAAGGGCAGCATACAAATCTAATAAATTATTATTATTATTATTATTATTATTATTATTATTATTAATCTATAAGATCTGCTGTTAATTGGAGACACTAGCCTAATCTTTGTTTGAAAGGACATTGTAAGTTGTAAGATGAAATCTGCTTTTTGGACTAAATTGGTCAACGACAGTGTTGTACATTTAGGTGTTATCATAGCCTCCATAACTTTCTAAGTTCTTCTTAGAAAGCACAACAAAGAATGTTCTTTCTGCGCCAGCTCAAGAAGCTCAAACTGCCCAAGGAGCTGCTGATACAGTTCTACAGAGGAATCATTGAGTCTGTCATCTGCACCTCTATAATTGTCTGGTTCGGTTCTGCAACCCAACAGGACCGACACAGACTTCAGAGGATAATCAGAACTGCAGAAAAAACAATTGCTGCCAACCTGCTTTCCATTGAGGACCTGTATACTGCATGAGTCAAAAAGAGGGTGGGGAAAATATTTACTGACCCCTCACATCCTGGACACATATTGTTTCAACTCCTACCCTTAAAACATCGCTACAGAGCACTGCACACCATGACAACTAGACACAAGAACAGTTTTTTTCTGAACGCCATCACTCTACTAAACAAATAATTCCCTCAACACTGTCAGACTTCCTACTAAATCTGCACTTCTATTCTACTAGTTTTTCTCATCATTCCTATCACCCATTTCCTCCCATGTTGACTATATGACTGTAACTTGTTGCTTATATCCTAAGATTTTTATTAATATTGCTTCTTCATTGCTTATTTGACCCCTATGACAATCATTAAGTGTCGTACCACATGATTCTTGACAAATGTATATTTTATTTTATGTACACTGAGAGCATATGCACCAAGACAAATTCCTTGTGTGTCCAATCACACTTGGCCAATAAAATTCTATTCTATTCTAGTTAACATAATGAATACTTCCTTGTAGCTGGATACCTAATGATCCCACCCAATATAGAATAAACCTTCCCACCCCCAAAAAGAAATTAGAGATCATAGTAGAACAAATAAATGTTTCCAGTGATTGGATTAAGTGTGGATGGAATTATTTCAACATGTATTAAAATCTAACAGATTGACTATGAAGGGTATGTTTGGTGGTTCTAAAGTGTTTCTGTTTAGATTTTGGAAGAATTCCACCATTCTTTCATCGGAAAACAATTTTCTAGCTAGCGGTGAAATCTTTGTGTAATTGGAGCGTCATTACATTTTAATTATATGAGTTTCTTAATTATTTTCTAAGTTTTTGAACATTGAATTAAATATGCAATTGACTTTTTTTTTTTCAAAAAAATGTGGCAGCCACACAAACGTCTTCATCACCCTACTGAATTGGCTGTGCTCCATCGGTTCTCAATCTGTGATCCAAGGATCATTGGCGGTCCAGGAAGATGCTATAGGTGGTCTTTGATGCAAGTGCTGATATTTCCAACACTGTATTCTCATCAAAATTGTGCGTAATTAATTTCCCAACACATGGTGAAATCTCTAGGCAATTGAGAAAGCTCCTTAATAATTACAACTGTTCCCAAATGTGGATAGGCTATCACTACCCTATCCACGCTTGGGAAAAGCCACCCATGTCTGTCTTGCTGGGGCTTCAACTAAATTTGTTCCATCCTATCTAAAATTTACAGCCTCTGGACGTTGTCTAAGGACCTCCATAGTGTCTCTACTTCAGCCCCAAATATTGATATATAACTGTGTATTATCAGCATATAGTTAGTATTTTAGTCAAACCAACAGATAAGCTCTCCTGGTGGCTTCATGTTTATTATTATTATTATTATTATTATTATTATTATTATTAATTAATTAATTAATTAATTAATTAGATTTGTATGCCGCCCCTCTCCGAAGACTCGGGGCGGTTCACAACAGAAACAATACAAATCCAAGATGAAAACAATTTTAAACCCATTAATATAAAAACAATCATAAATCTCATACATAAAGCGGAAACGGCCCAGGGGAATCAATTCCCCCATGCCTGACGACAGAGGTGAGTTTTAAGGAGTTTGCGAAAGGCAAGGAGGGTGGGGGCATTCCTAATCTCCGGGGGGAGTTGATTTCAGAGGGTCAAGGCTGCCACAGAGAAGGCTCTGCTCCTGGATCCCACCAGACGACATTGTTTCATCGACGGGACCCGGAGAAGGCCAACTCTGTGGGACCTAACCGGTCGCTGGGATTCGTGCAGTAGAAGGCGGTCCCGGAGATATTCTGGTCCGGTGCCATGAAGAGCTTTATAGGTTATAACCAACACTTTGAATTGTGACAGAAACTGATCAGCAACCAATGCAGACTGCGGAGTGTTGAAGTGACATGGGCATATCTTGGAAGCCCCACGATTGCTCTCGCAGCTGCATTCTGCATGATCTGGAGTTTCTGAACACTCTTCAAAGGTAGCCCCATGTAGAGAGAGTTACAGTTGTCGAACCTTGAGGTGATGAGGGCATGAGTAACTGTGAGCAGTGAGTCCCAGTCCAGGTAGGGCCGCAACTGGTGCACGAATCAAACCTGGGCAAATGCCCCCCTCGCCACAGCTGAAAGATGGTTCTCTAATGTTAGCTGTGGATCGAGGAGGATGTCCAAGTTGCGGACCCTCTCTGAGGGGGTCAGTAATTCTTCCCCCCCCCAGGGTAATGGATGGACAGATGGAATTATGCTTGGGAGGCAAATCCCACAGCCACTCCGTCTTGTCAGGGTTGAGTTTGAGTCTGTTGACACCTATGCAGATCAGGTGTGAGTGGCTTGAACGACCATTGTTCAAGTGAACTGTTAAGTTCTCAACTTACAACCTTACCAGTGTTGCTCGATGGGGTGACAATTTGCTTCATGTTTCCCCTGCTCTCCTTCCTGGGTCGTCCCCCGCCTCAGGCTGGCTAGCTAGGCGAATGGGTGCTGCCAGAAGCATAAATTCTGCCAGTGCCGTTTCCTCCCATGCCTTCTGCTTGCACCTCAGGTGGGAGGTGGCTGTGCGAGGCTGGAGGGGAGCTGGGCAGGAGAGATGGAAAGTCGTCCGAGGCCAGGAAGGAGGAAAGAGGAAAAAAGCAAGGAGCCCAGATCAGGGCCACCATCAGGAATTTTGGGGCCCCATACAGCCTAAGTGTCTGGGGCCCCCCGCCATTTTAAAACTATTTTAAGTCGCCGAGCCACTCCATCCCCTGGGGATCATTTCCCGCTTCACGCCAAGCGAGGCGGTCCCATAGGCCAGTGTTTCCCAAACTTGGCAACTTGAAGATATCTGGACTTCAACTCCCAGAATTCCCCAGCCAGCGAATGCTGGCTGGGGAATTCTGGGAGTTGAAGTTCAGATATCTTCAAGTTGTCAAGGTTGGGAAACACTGCCATAGGCTATTTCAGAAACTGGGTTAAGCTGATTGTGTGGACTCATCCAGGAGAAAGAAAGAAGCGGGAGCGGCGAGGGAAAGAAAGAGCCTCCTGGCATTGGTCAGGCAGAGCATGGCTTATTTACGGCTCATTGGCACTTCTCCCTTCTTAGAAGAGGCCTTGTTGACAAAACCATGTGCTTTCTAGTGAGGGGAGAGGGGAGGGGGATCCCACACCTAGCAGCCACTGGCGAGGAGCTGGAAAGGACGAGGGGAGAGAAAAAGCAGGGTACCAGCAGTCGGGTAGGTGTCTTGAGAGGGCACTCCCATCTGGAAGGAAGGGAAGAAAGGCGAGGGCGAGCTATGAAGGAAGGAAGGAAGGAGGAAGGAAGGAAGGAAGGAATGGTAAAAGGGGCGATCAAGAGAGGAATGGGTGAATGAATGGACGGAGGGTGGGAAGGAAGGAAGGAAAGAGGGAAGGGACAGGAACAGAGGAAGGGTGCAAAGGAAGCAAGGAAAGGTGTGAAAGGGGAGAGTAAGAGAGGAAGGAGTGAAAGAAGGGAGTGAGGGAGGAAAGAAGGGAGGAAGGAGAAGGAAAGCAAGAAATGGAGGGAGGGAAGGAAGGAAGGAAAGAAAGAAGGAAGGAAGGAAGGAAAGAAAGAAAGAAAGAAAGAAAGGGGGAAGGGACAGGAACAGAGGAAGGAAGCAAGGAAACTTATGAAAGGGGAGAGTAAGAGAGGAAGGACTGAAGGGAAGGAGGGAAGAAGGTAGGAAGGAGAAAGAAAAGAAGAAATAGAGAAAGGGAAGGTAAAAGAGAGAAAGAAAAAGAGCAAGAAAGAAAGCAAGAAAGAGAAAGAAAGAGAAATAAAAAGAGAGAGGGGGAATGAAAGAAATGGAAGGAGGGAAAGAAGGAGAGAAAGCAAGAGAAAGAAAGAAAGAGAAAGAAAAAAGAATGAAAGAGCAAGAGAGAAAGAGAGAAAGAAAGAAAAAGAAACAAAAGAAGGAAAGAAAGAAAGAAAGAAAAAAGAAAGAAAGAGAATGAAAGATAAATAAAAATAGAGAGGGAGAATGAAAGAAATGGAAGGAGGGAAGGAAGGAGAGAAAGAAAGAGAAAGAAAGAAAGCAAAAGAAAGAAAAAAGAATGAAAGAGCAAGAGAGAAAGAAAGAAAGAAAGAAAAAGAAACAAAAGAAAGAAAGAAGGAAAGAAAGAAAGAAAGAAGGAAAGAAAGAAAGAGAAAAGAAAGAAAGAGAATGAAAGATAAATAAAAATAGAGAGGGAGAATGAAAGAAATGGAAGGAGGGAAGGAAGGAGAGAAAGCAAGAGAAAGAAAGAAAGCAAAAGAAAGAAAAAAAGAATGAAAGAGCAAGAGAGAGAAAGAAAGAAAAAGAAACAAAAGAAAGAAGGAAAGAAAGAAGGAAGGAAGGAAAGAAAGAAAGAGAAAAGAAAGAAAGAGAATGAAAGAGAAATAAAAATAGAGAGGGGGAATGAAAGAAATGGAAGGAGAGAAGGAAGGAGAGAAAGCAAGGGAAAGAAAGGAAGCAAGAGAAAGAAAAAAGAATGAAAGAGCAAGAGAGAAAGAACAAAAGAAAGAAAGAAAGAAAGAAAGAAAGAAAGAAAGAAAGAAAGAAAGAAAAAGGCAACTCCAAAGAAAGGCTCACTGAGCGGATGCATGAAAAGAGGGACCTGGATCTCCACTTGCCTCCCCCTCGCGCTTACCTGCTCCCAGCGCCAGCAGCAGGAATGCAAGCAAAAAGAAGCTATTGGCTCCGGGCGGCGGGTGGTGTTCATGCCCCCCCCGAACCCACGGCCCAGCACCTCCGGAGGCCGAAAGGCGCGGCTCTCTTGCCCTCGCAATCCTCGGGGGGGGGGGGGACACAAGACAGGCAGAGAAGCCGGCCGGGCTCATCCCTCTCCCGGCTTCCTCAATTCCGCTTCCCCAGCAGCACGGCTTGGCTTCCGGACCCCCGCGGTGACTCCTCCTTCCGCGGCTGCCATCGGGGCTCCCTGCCTATCTGCCGGCCTCCCTGCCTTCTTTCCTTGCGGGGGTGGGAAGAAGGTGCGGGGCTGTTGGAGAAGCTCCGCAGAGGCAGAGTTCGTCGCAATCGGGGTTGGGGAGTTTTTGGCGGGCGCCGCCCCCTCCATTTTTCAATTTCGCCGGGCCTGTTACACCACTCCTAGTAATACCGGTCTATCAGCGGCCCTGGCCCAGATGCAGCAACAGGGAAAAAAGTAGAGCCAAACCGAGACCAGTAATCCAGGAAGTGACAGCCGCTGATCAGCTGGAGCTGTGTACGTATCTTCATTTCCGACGGTGGAACTGCGTTCCACCCCGTCCTGCCTGCTGCCCACCCCTGGTAACAAAGTTCTCTGCTATGTTTGTTAGGATCTTGTTGGATCTCCCACTTGGTGCTGAGTTTGTCTCTCAGTTGATGTCAGGATAATTAAAATCCCCCATTACTATTGTGATGTGTTTCCTACATACCTTAGTTAGCTGACTAGCAAAAAGTTTTACTTGAAGTCTTTCTGCTTCTCATCCAAGAAGCTTCTTCAGTTCTGACTGAATGGTGGAGAACGGAAGGATTTACATTCCTTGTAGTCATCTGGTACTGAGCATTCTGTTCTTTCAGGGTCACCTGAATAGAGCAAATGGGAGTGGACTCTTCTTGGAACTGCTGAAAGGACTGTGTTGCAAACATCGAATAGGTTGTGTTGTATCCCTCCCGTTTCTTTTTTAACCTTCTCTTCAGGCAACAAATTGTCTTTGGCAGACCTTGCTGGTGCCTCAAAACACAGAGCTGTTTTGAAAATGGAAGTGATGTGAAGCAGAACAGCTCTGGGAAATGGTGCTTTGTCCATGGATCAGCAGTCAAATCGACGGATTCATCCCTTGCCTGTAAACACACATGCCAAAGTTTGGCATTTTCCATTTCTGCTGACATAATAGGGCAAGCTCTTTAACATGTGACTCCGTTATTTTATAAGAGCCACTTGGCCAGTTGGGGGTTTCTTTCTCTCTGCTTCAAGCTCTGTTTTCTTCAAACTACTCCCCCCGCCCAATGCACCCACAGTCACACACACACACTCAACAACCCCCATACAATCTGGTTATGATTATGGGTTATAGCCACCCGCAGCTTGATAAACTTATAACAGCTGCATTGCAGGAAATCACCCACAATTCAACCCTGATGTTCCAGGGATGTCTTTAGTTAACTTAAATAGGCTTTTAACGTTTCTCTGGGTGTGCACGTGTTGTATATGTACATTGCACATACGTGTGTGTGTATATGTGTGTGTGGGTGTGTGTATGCATGTGTGGGTGTACAGAACACTAATCTCCAGTTTTGACTGGAGAGATCAAAAAGCTAACAATGTGTTGATTCTGGATTGTTCTCCAGTGATGTATTGTTATCATTTTGGAGAGTTATAGGTTTTCTTTTGCTAATGGATCAAAGTTGATAAGTGAATGGGCTGAAGCGGGGAGAGTCCTGGGAGAGGAAGCTATTAACAGTTATGCTTGAAGAGTTTGGAGGGTCATGCTGCATCATCAAGCTTGAGTTTGTTGAAAGTTATGCTATATTCACTCACCCTGCCCCAGATCCCCAGTAAAGGAAACGAGCTCCTATAATCCACTGCTTTGAGCGCCATCCCAGCAGGATAATGAAAAAGGTCTTGCCTTGTTTGATAGGAGACTGTTTACACATTATACATCATCACAAGGGTGAATGCTATCCAACGAATCAAAAGTATTCATCCTAAATATTGAACTATAATGCTTCATAACGTGATTCTTTTTTTTTTCCAATTTACATATCAATGAACATTTTAACATCTTCATTTCTCTGTTCTAACCAATTCTACCACTTATTCCACACCTCATAAACTGCTGTTGCTTCCTTGCCTTGCATTTCTACTGTGAGCTTATACAAAGAAACATAGAAGATTGATGGCAGAAAAGGACCTCCTGGTCCATCTAGTCTGCCCTTATACTATTTCCTGTATTTTATTTATTTTATTTTTTATTGGATTTATATGCCGCCCCTCTCCGCAGACTCGGGGCGGCTAACAACAGTAATAAAACAGGATGGATATATCCCAGGCATGTTTAAATTCAGTTACTGTGGATTTACCAACCACGTCTGCTGGAAGTTTGTTCCAAGCATCTACTACTCTTCCAGTAAAATAATATTTTATTTGTTTGTTTGTTTGTTTGTTTGTTTGTTTGTTTGTTCGTTCGTTCGTTCGTTCATTCATTTATTTAT
Organism: Erythrolamprus reginae; assembly: GCF_031021105.1. Lineage (NCBI taxonomy): Eukaryota > Metazoa > Chordata > Lepidosauria > Squamata > Dipsadidae > Erythrolamprus > Erythrolamprus reginae. Next base: position 1,512 of record NW_027248789.1, on the reverse strand, counting down.
TTATTTATTTGATTTGTATGCAGCCCCTCTCCGCAGACTCGGGGCGGCTAACAACAGTGACAAAAAACAGCATGTAACAATCCAATACTAAATGTTGTGGTTCAGCCTGGGACCCCTCCGGGAATGGCGGACTTGCTGTCGGCTTCCAGCTCAGAGGGAGAGGCTGAGGACCAGGAGGTGCAGACTGACGAGGAAGAGGAATCCCAGGCTGCAGACGAAGGACAGCCAGAGTTCCACCAGGGGGAGCTCTCCCCAGCAAGCAGCCTGGATTCCCTGGGGGAAGATGCTCACGACATCATAGATATGCGACAAAGGAGAGCTAATCAGAGACGAACTCAATTGGCTAGGTATTTCCAGCATTAGAGGTCACAGCTGGGTTTGGGTGTGGTGCTCTTGGGAAAGGATAAAAGGCGGCCCCACCCTTCCTGGCTTGTGGAGTTTTATCTTGGAGATTCGTGAGACCTGTCTGTGAACTTTGGTGGCTACAATCCTGGTTTGTGCTTTGGACTATTGAAACCTTGGGGGGGGGGTGCCAGCAAGAAGCTTGTGGAATTGACTGGACATCAGGACCCTGTTGTAACGTATTATAGCCTGTTTGCTGTGAAGACAGGTTTTCCTTTGTGCTTATTTTTTCCTGCTATAAAATACTGTTGGATTTTACCAGAGTGTCTGGCTGTTTTTTCAGTGGGTGTGGAGGTCTGGGAAAACCCAGACAGAACACTAAACAACTAAAAAACCCCTTATTGTAAGGCCTAGGGGGAAAGAATATCTCAGTTCCCCCATGCCTGATGGCAGAGGTGGGTTTTAAGAAGCTTACGAAAGGCGAGGAGGGTTGGGGGCAATTCTAATCTCTGGGGGGAGTTGGTTCCAAAGGGCCGGGGCCACCACAGAGAAGGCTCTTCCCCTGGGTCCTGCCAAATGACATTGTTTAGTTGACTGGACCCCGAGAAGGCCCACTCTGTGGGACCTAACTGGTCGCTGGGATTCGCTGGGATTTTCTTATGTTGCTTCTGATATTTCCCCCAACTAACCTCTTGTTTGTGTCCCCTTGTTCTTGTGTTCCCTTTCCTATTAAAAACACTTTCCTCCTGAACCTTATTTAACCTTTTAACATATTTAAATGTTTCGATTCATATCCCCACTTTCCCTTCTATCCTCCAGACTACAGTACATCTCTACACATTCCAGTATCTCGTGTAGAATTCTTTCATTGCTTGGTGTATTTTCAAGTTTCCAACACAGAGCACATACTCAACTGTGCAGTAGTTTCTGTGTGTAAAATGATGTACAGTACTGGAGTTGTTTCTTTTATCTTTTGGTAAATTATTCCTAATAAGGCTTGGGGTTAGGGGAAGAAAGAACAGAGTCAGGTAGTGAGTTCCAGGCATTGATCACTGTTGGTCATATCCACCATTAAACCATCTTTCAAAGCAGTCTCCATGTTTCCAGTGTTATTCTTTCCACTTGGAACTGAACCCAAATGGTTCAGTGTATGAAAATAAGATGAAAGCT